>NC_056726.1:1676211263-1676291263 GCF_019279795.1 Protopterus annectens
GTTCGAGTTTCAGATCTGAAGTCTTCATTAAAACGTAAGTACCCTGTTAAGGAAACTTTTTTCTTGCTCCAGTCCGATGTCAGAAAAAAATTAACAACTGTATTTTTTGTGGGAAGCAAATACCTCATAATGACTTTCATTCTTACTGTATTCCTTGCATAGGCCCTGACCACGACGTTTCTAGTTGTCGGTTTTGTGCTAGATTTAACCAATGCACTAATAAGCATCGGTACGATTTTGCATTAAGCTATTTTGGGCGATTATTTAATTATACAATGTCGTCGGATAGCCATCTGACTACCGGAGTTCACAAAAAATGCAAAGAAAAATAAAAAGACAGGCAACCGAGGTCCAAAACTGATGACAAAGCTTCTCCTAAGCAAGTCACCAGTTCGCCGGTTCTCAGTGAGGCACATTCGCAGCCCCTGACACCCACAACTTTAGAGTCGCAGGCAGCTACCGACTCCCATGTGGAGTCGGCCAGACCACTGGAAACTCAAGGTATTGGAGCCTCGGAAATTATTCCCTCAGATGGGTTCGGAGCCGCTGAGCAGGCATCGGCTTCTGAGGGTGTATTCAGACCTAAACAATTATATATTAAACTGACTACAAAGGCAAAGACTAAAACACCTTTAAAGGCAAAGAAACAAGTTCGCCAGCCACATGGACAGGCCTCTATGCCCAAAAAACAGATGCTCAAAATGGCTGAAGACTTAATTACCTTGATCAGGGATTCCCATCCTCCACCTGATAAGAGGCCTAGGCAAGAGACAGACTATGAATCTTCAGATCAGGTTTCCATTTCTTCTGATTCCTCTTCTCATCAGTAATATTCTCTTTCCCCCTATGAGGCTTCTGATGCTGAAGAATCAATTCCTTCAGCTTCTCCTCCTGAGGACTACTCTTTTGGGGAAACCTTGCATACCATGAGGGAGCACTTCCACTGGGAGAGCCAAGATTTTTCAGAATCTAAGAACTGGCTCAGAGACTTCCTTTTACTACCTCAACATAGACCTCTAGCTATTCCACCTGTGTTAGACATTGTAGATGATGTGTTCTCAGAGTCTAGTCTGACCCCTGACTCCTTGCCTCCAGCTCCTGTTAAGCCGGGCAGATACTACAGGGTCCCTGACTCTCATAAATTCCTTTTCAAAAACCCTTCTGCAGATCCAAAAACTATTTCTCAGGGTCCCAAAGGGGTCAAGGCTTCCACTGCAAAAAACCCTACCCCCTCTGACAGGGATTCGAGGGCACTGGCTAGATGGGGAAAAAAGATTTACACATCTGCTACCTTAGCTATAAAGGCCTTAAATTGCCAGTTTCACATGCTCAAATATCAGCAATGTATCATGACACTGCTTAAACAGAAAATGATGGTAAATTCTGAATGTGCAGAAAACAAAGAAATGCAGGATTTATTGCATGCAGCTGAACAAGTTGGAAAGCATACTTTGCAATGTGGTTTTGATTCTCTGGAGGCCTCCTACAGGGCCGCTGTTACGGGTTCTGTCATTAGGAGGCATGCTTGGTTAAAGGAATAAAAATCTGCCTGATCATGTTAAAGCAAAATTATTAGATACTCCATTACAACATGATACCTTGTTTGGTATTAAGGCAGAAGAGGTGTTAAAGAAAATGGAGGGCAAAGTTAAATCTATGCAAACGGTCAAGGATTTCTTACAGGTACAGCCACCTAGATTTAGCAGACACTTGCCTACAAAGAAATGTCCCTTTCCAGTCTCAGACAGACCTCAAAGGGGCAGATCCAGATGCCCTAGAGGCAGATCACAGCTGCAAGGTTCCTACATGTCTAAGCAATGGGGTGCTTCTACCTCCAAAGGTGGAGAAGACAAATCACAACCATACAGGAAACAGTCCCAATGACTTCTCCCTGCCTGCACCAAGCATCTTCTGGCAGCACCCTTATGGCGAAAACTAGCACTTTTTTCTCAAAATTGGCACATTATAACCCAGGACAAATGGGTTCTAGATATAGTGTCACAAGACTACAAGTTTCACTTCCATACCCTGCCAAGGGCAAACGGATGGCCAGACCTGCCAAAAAATCAATGGGCAGAGGCTCAAAAACAAGTTGCAGCTCTCATGGACATGAGGGCTATTCAACAAGTGCACAGCAAGAGCAGGGACAAGGATTTTACTCAAGACTGCTCTTGGTACCCAGAAAGGACAAAGCATGGAGACCAGTACTGGACCTATCTATTCTAAACACTTTCCTGGATATACCAAAATTCAAGATGTTGACCTTGCAGCAGCTTCTGCCCATAGGAAACCTGCTTGAGTTGGATTTAGTCTGGAGGCTCTAATGGCCTGACCTTGTATATATATCTGATTTATTCTGTGGAAAGGTTCAATAGATGAACTACAATTATTGCTAGAGGCAATGAACGAGTTAACCAGTTATCTTACATTTACTATGAACCACTCATTATACAGCATTGAGTTCTTGGATCTATATATAGTAAAGCTCCCTAATGGCCTCTTCAATACTGGTGTATTTAGAAAATCATGCTATTGTAATTCCTTATTAATGAGATCTAGCATGCACCCAGCTTTTGTGTTTAGGAACATTATTAAAGGTCAGGCCATTAGAGCCTCCAGACTAAATCCAACTCAAGCAGGTTTCCTATCAGAGTTAGAAAACCTTGTAAAAGGCCAAAACGGAACACTATAAGAGCAGACTTGAATAAAACAGCTTTTATTATACAAGTAAAAGTGAGCGCTTTCGGCAAAATAAATATTAAACCTTCATCAGTCTGATGAAGGCTTAATATTTATTTTGCCGAAAGCGCTCACTTTTACTTGTATAATAAAAGCTGTTTTATTCAAGTCTGCTCTTATAGTGTTCCGTTTTGGCCTTTTACAAGGTTTTCTAGTTCCTATCAGAGTTAGACAACCTGAAAGGAAGGTTGACAGATAGAGGCTATAGCACTGCAGAGGTCAGTAAGAGCTTAGAAAATATACTAGATTTAAGACAGACTATAGCTACACCTTACTTTGGACCCATGGAGCAAGTAGGTGTTATTGATAGGGGTACATTTACCCCACGTATCGTGAAATTTACTACTACGTTCACATCTGACCATAACGAGATCAGAGATATCATTAACACATTTTGGACCGTTCTACAGATAGACGATGATCTTAGAAAGATTGTTGGGGATACTCCGAAGTTCCAATATAGAAATAAGAGTAACCTTAAACAGATGTTATGCTATCCGAGACACACTAGACGAGACGAGATGGCAGGGAACACCATGCCATGTGGGCATTGCAACTTTTGCTCTTATATTGATACAGCTACTGAGTTTATACATCCTGATTCACACAAAGTGTTTAGAACTAATACAACTGCAGACTGCATGACGTGTAATGTGGTATATCTTGGGGTTTGTCAAGCCTGCTCTAGTTTCTATGTGGGCAAAACAAACCGTAAGCTCAGAGATAGAATGAGGGAACATTTATACCACATCAGGAAGGGTTCCAGCCATAATGCCTTAGCTAAACATGTGAGTCTTTATGACAACACACCCACATTCTTATTCAGGGTTTTAGAGGTTGTAACACCGAACAAAAGAGGAGGTGACATTAGTAGTCAAACTGAAAGTAAGGAAAGTGACTGGATTGTCCGATTAAGAGCTGACAGTGGATTAGGCCTGAATGAGAGAGCCTCCATTAAACCCAGATTGAGGAGACGAAGGAATATAAAATGATTATATCCACACATTTTTGCTGCATTTAAGTGTATATGTTCTGACTGAATAATCAAGTAACTTACAAATGTTTACAGTATTCAGATGTAAGTAAGATTTTTCCTGCAGCCTATGACATGATATTTTAGCATACTTAACTTTTTATATTTTTTTATCTATTTGTCTTTTTATACATATGTGCATTATACTATTTATTCATTTTTCATTCACCTTTGAATGTTAGACATAAATACTTACACTCATATACTTACATTTCTTAGTATTGCCAAGTATATGAGATTTTTAACATTTCCCTTTTAATTGTGTCAATTGTGTTAATTGTTTCTCTTGTTACACCCATATATATACTGGGGAATTTTAACTTGTGTACCATTCAATAGATCTGAAGAAGCTCTTAGCAGCGAAAGCGCTTAGCTGATGGAATAAAGATTTTAAGCCACTAGTGGTTGTGGTTCACTTGCTTGGACATTACTGGATTACTACTTTTGTTTGGGACTTGAATATTCTGTTACAATACAGTTTTTGTTTTTTGTACCAAAGAGATCAGCGTCGCTCCTTTCTACACTTGTTAGATTCTACTTGGACAAAACTAAAGTTTTCAGAAAGACAGAACAATTACTAGTGGCATATGCCACAGCATCACAAGGAAAGGCGATCTCCAAGCAGACTATTTCAAAGTGGATAGGTCACTGCATTCGATTCTGCTACTCACAGCATGGCAAACCAGTGCCTAAGGGCATTAGGCCACATTCAACCAGAGCTGCAGCCACTTTTGCAGCCTTTCTCATGGGAGTACCAACCAAAGACATTTTAGTGGCTGCTACTTGGAGTTCAGTGTATACCTTTAGAAATCATTACAATCTGCCTCTTTACTCTAAATCCAGGGCAGGCTTTGCCACTGCAGTTCTGCAGGGCCTCATAGCCGCTCCTAATGCTGTTTTGCTCCAGCCCCCCAACCATAGCTTTGGGACTCAACCCAAATGTAATGAATGCAACAGTGAAACACGAAGAACATAGTACAGTTGTGTACACTTACCATAAATGTAGATGTTCTAGTGTATTCACTGTTGCAGTCCAGGTTACCCTCCCGCCACCTCCCTTATTTTTTCTGGAACTTATCTTTACTTCTCTAATCTATACAACCTATGTGGTGTATTTGCTTACAGATGAAGGTAAAGCTTATTTTGGTGCATGTGTGTTTTATTTACATATTTTTAGCCTACCCTTTTGGGGACACCTGACATCTGGGGCAAGAAAAACTGAAGAAAATGGCATTGGCTGCATCCTTTATACCCCTGACGACCTGACATCAGGGAAGAAGTGACAGCAACTGACGCAGGACCCAAGACTTTGGAATTCAGGCTGACTGAGGGCAACCTGCCAGCAGGATAACACAAATCTAATGACTACAACAGTGAATACACTCGAACATCTACATTTATGATAAGTACATAACTGTACTTTCTTTAACCTCAAGCAAGTTATTACTGTCACCAAAAGGCACAGCAACTTTCTCAAGAACAGAAAAATTAAAACATGAAAACTGGGAACATACAGAGCTATGCTTGGCTAAAGCATTTTTAAAGTCAGAGATTCTAACAGCTCTGCAATGTTCCTTTATCTGTCACTTAGCTTACTAAATACAACTGTAATAATTCCTGAGGAAGTTTATGCCCTGAAAACACAATAAACAAAGTATAATGGTGTAAGTAACATATGATAGGAGTAAAGGATGAACCTGTTTGATGAATAACTGTCCGTAAAGAATATGACCCACAAGATTTATTGTGCCTATTTTTTTCTAGAGTTCTACCACCATGCAGTTTTCATTGACTGACTGAACTACTGATGAATGCCTAAGTCAGGTTACATTTCATCAAACAATTTTTCTCATAATGTATATATTGACTTTAAGAAAAAGAGTAAAGGTAATTTGCTTTCATATTAACTGTTTTCTTTATTCCATGTTTGTGTAATCTCTGTGTTAGTATATCTATATATTATCAAAAATTCTAGAAAGGTGCATTCATTCTCAACTCTTATAGTATCTAATAACCAATAATCTTCTCAACAAATTCCATCATGGATTTAGACCCCCATCATAACACCACAACTTCCCTTCTCAGCTTTATCAATACCTTGAGTAAATTCAGAAGTGACGGTAAAATAGTTTCATTAGTCTTCCTTGACATGTCCAAGGCCTTTGATACTGTTTCCCACAATAAACTACTGACTATACTCACCAGGTTTACCTTTGAAAGGTTGAAACTCAAATTGTCTAAATACGGTTGTGCTGAAGTATGTTTTCAAGTTTTCGGATAGCCGAATAAAAATGCATTGAATGTGCAATGAATGACTGCACATTGACATTCGCTCGTTGCAGATTCAGCATTTTGGGTGCAGAGTGCACTATAGTAGGGATCGGGAAATGGACCCTTTCCCCACTGTAGTACGACCACGGAGTTAGAATATTAAAGTAGGGGTGTGTAGTTTGCATAACCCACCACATGAGGGGTGCAGGGGGGCTTGCCCCCCTGCATTACATTTTGTGTTCAACATCAGAGTTTGAAACAAAGCGAATTTGTTGTTCGATTTGCTGAGTTTCGAACTTCTGTGATGTTCAACAAGCAGAAATCTGCATTTCGGTTCACCCAACTGGCTGTTCGCAAACATGATTTTCAACATTTCAAAGGTAAACCTACTCACCAACTTAAATCTCAGCCCCACTGCCCTTACACAGTTCTGCAGTTACCTAACAGGTAATCAACATGCAGTAAAATGGCTCCACGACCTATCCGTCCTTCCCGCAGTGATATTAGGAGTCCCACAGAGATCCATCCTCAGTCCTCTAGTTTTTACTCAACAAGCCACGGTGGTGCAGTGGTAGCATTGTCGCCTCACAGCAAGAGGTTCTCCCATTCAATTCTCAGCTGGAGCGCCTTCTGTGTGGAGTCTGCATGTCCTCTCCACGGTCGAGTGGCATTCGAAAGACATGCGTGAAATGGGCATGCCTTCATTGAAGGTTAAGCATCGAGCTGGCATCTCAGCACCATAAAAATCTACTGCCAATTATTAGTGGACCAGAGTTCCACTGTGGCGACCCCTAACCGGGAAAATCCAAAAGAAGAACAAGAATAACTATTAACCTCAACACTGCCTCCCCTCCAGCCTCCACAATCCAATATGTAGATATTTTACCCTGATATGTACTGCACCTACCATACAATAATTCGAGGACATAACACAACAATCCTTCACTAAAATTGAAACATGGCTAGACAAATCCCAGCTCATACTTAACCCAAACAAAACCAAGCTTACAATTTTTCTCCCCACCCAAGTCTCAGACCCACCACCCACCTTTCACATTACTGCTATCAGCAATGCAAAATTTTCTCCAGAATCACAGACAAAACTACTAGGTGTAATAATCAAAAATAAGATAAGATTTGACATATACATATCACAGACAATTAAGAAGACACACAAAAAATGGGAGAACTATATAGAAGCAAAAGATTTCTTACAGAAACCTCTACAATAGCTATAGAAAGAACCCATCTCCTGTCAACACTATTCTATGCCTCCCCTATACTCATAAAATATGCTGCAACAAAATAGCTAAATTTGCCAAGACTCTGCATATAGGACCCACCACTGCCTCACCTTACAAAAACTTTCCTTGCTAGAACTACCCCAACTTTTAGCTTATACTCAACTAACCATGAATCACAAACTAGTATATCAATTTGAGAAAATTCCAGCTCTCCAAAATATTTTACAGCCTTACACCAATAAAGGAATTCTGCGCTCAACTAACACATCATTACTGCAAGTTACCAAACACTCAAACACTGCTGGCGATTCTCTCTGTTCCAGCCAAGTAGCAAAAATCTGAAATGGACTACCCCCTTCTTACTCTGAACACAACCCAATTTAAAACATTACTCAAAACTTATTTAACTGAGAAATGGCTTTGCCCCTGTAAGAGTCTAGGATAAATAATAATATTTTATATTTGTCTCCTACCCTGCAGTCCAGCAGTGCACCTTACTCCACACCCTCCATCTCCTTATCAAGCATAATTCAGAAATCATCTAACAGTCACTATCCCAACTGAATTTTTTTCCCCCAATAGTTCTTATTCCCATCTGTTTCCTTCTTTCTTCACCACCTGCCTCTCCTTTTTCTCCATGTCTGAACAGAAACTGAATATATAATAATAGCCTACCACTCACTCCCACTTATACTTCAAACTTTAATCATCTACTCTTCACTCCTGTACCAACAGTCAGCCTGGAGATAAGTTGTAACCAAAGATCTTATCTTCAAACTTATGCTATGTAGCTGTAATCCTGTAATATTATACAAGTTGTGTAAATTTATTTATCTTATTCTCCATGTATTGTATAATATCATCACTATGTCTATACTTATCCAGTATTATGTGTAGCTTTTCTCCCCGGCCTCTGCTGAAAATGGGTTTCTGACAAGTCGGACTTTCCTGGTAAACAAATGTAAAATAAATAAGAAATAAATATGATTTTGCTCTTTTTTTTTGCTTCCCACTACTAACTACTGCAACCCTCTGTCCTTGTCCACTGGGTCTACTAGATCCACTTTATTGTCCCCCATTCTGGAACCAGCCCATTTATGGGGCTTGGAAGGACATCAGGGTCTCTGCAGTACATCACAGTATTGTTGAGAGTGTTTTCTAATATTTTCCACACTGCTACATATGCCCAGTAATGCAGCCAAGGGCAGGACCTAAAATGGATATCAGTGCTGAACCTCCCTTCACTTCTCATAAGATATTCTCCTAATTTTCTGGGGGTAGTGTTCAGACCCAAAGGCCATTAAGGGACACTGATTCATTGAAGGTTACACTGAAAATATTCTCTCCTATCCAATTATCAGATTGTGCTTTAAATAAATCAATAGTTGGTGGCAACATAACATAACATGAAATTTTATTCCAAATCCTGGGTCCTTACTCCTTAGATTATTTTTATTACAATGTGAAATGCAGTAATGGGTATAACTGCACATATGTGACCAAATCTTATCAAACAAAGATTAGTTAAATACAGCTTGTAACATGCCATCTTTAAAATCCTTGTATGTAATTATTGTCTTGCCCCTTATAATTTATAGTAGAGAGAAAATAAATCCAATGTCTTACATTTGCCAAAATAACTAAGGTTCCACACTAAAGGAATGTTTTTTATATATTTTACTTGAACATATTCTATTTTTATTTAATTTCTCTCGTGGGAATATAAAAGGTATTGTTTGATTCAAGAGCAAATCATAGTGTACATTTTGCATAACTGAATTAGGTTATATTCATCTTTCAGGGAGATAGATGTAACCATTTATCCCAGGACACTTACTACTCTATTTTCAATATAATTCACCTGATTTACAAAATAAATGTGAATTCCTGGTGAGATGTTATGTACAGGATGAGGCTCCCTGTAAAGCTTGCTGCTACTGTTGAAATGCTGTGAAATGTTTTAAATGTGGAATATTTTATTTCCATGGATTGCTTTTTGTTTAATTGCTGTATGTTTGTGTGGCGTAGTGTGGAGTGCAGCAATGCCAAGCTGTGCTTACATATAGACAGCTGACACCTGTTACACATCTAAAAATAGAAACAGGATGTAATTAATTACCATAATTAATTTTTTTACTTTTCTTTTGCTTTTTTTCAATTGCATTTGCACACCGCGGTGCGGAGCGCAACAGAACTGAGCAGTGCTTATGCATATATAGCCGACAACTGCCAGACATCTAAAAATAGAAACTGGATGTAATGAATTATTTATTTCTAGGTCTGTTTAAGCATGTTTGTGTGGCACTGCACAGTGCTCAACAATGCTAACAAGTAGCCTAGTAGTATATGTGAAGATATACTAGTTTTCATAACATCTAAATAGCTAAATGGGTAGAGTTACAGTCTAATATGTAGTAGGTCCTGGGTTTGAGTCCATAGCACTCATAACATGTTAGTAACGTAATATACTTTTAGTTTAATTTAAACAGAAAATTGTTATATTTGGCAGTGCTGCACAGTGCTAAGCATTGCTTAAACATGCTAACAGACACTACTGTTTATGCAGTGCTAAGCTTGGCTAAAACCACGGTTGTGTGAGTTTACTCACTGGTCAGATCTGCTTAGCTGGTTTGCATGATGGTAAGTCAAGCAGCGCTTTTTTGAATGTTGCTCAATGATATGGAAAAACAGCCTATATTAATGCTAATAGGTGGGAATTTTTCACCATTCCTTGGAGTCTTATCATCTGTTGATATGGCAGGTGTTGCTGGTGAATGTGTGTGCTTTCAGGAACAGAGATGGGGTATGCAGGAGTCCAGGGTCTTTGTTGGGCTCCTGGTAAAGAATCATGAACCCAGGCTGATGCAGGGTGGTTTCCATGTCTTGGAATGTAATGTAGAGGCCTGGGACCAGCTGGCCATGGAACTCTCCAGTACTACTTGTATCCCCCGCACAAGTGAGTAGTGTCACCACCATTTTGACAACCTGAAGAGGAGAAAGAGGAGAACCTTGGACACCTGGATCCAAGAGGCAAAAGCTCAACATGCTCCACAAATATGTAAGTGTTTTCCACTGTTTTACTAAAATGCAAGCTGAATGTCTGCAAAACGGGTATGTATAATCGTGTGCTTCTCTCACAACGGTTGCAGCTGAGAGGGCTCGTGATGTTGAGTTCTATGTCAGGTGCCTGGCCAGGTCGCACTGATATTATGGTAAGTAAAGATCTATTGCTAACTGTAGTGCAATAAACAAGAAAGAGTAAAGCATTTACTACAATAAAGTATACACAATAAAAACTTTAGTGCAATAAATGGGCAATTAGAGCTATAGTGCAATAAATGAGTAATAACAAGTGTATTGCAATAAACAATAAACAATATCAATAACAGTAAGCAAAATGGTGCACAGCAGGATTGTATTGTCATAACATTGTAAACATTGTATGCATTGCTTGTCTATGGTAAGGTTGTTGCAGTCAAGTGTAACACTGTCTCCAGGCCAATATCAGTCGCATAATGGTCTATGTTCCTCCTATTCCAGGTAATAAAGGTATATGGGTGAGGTAGCCTACTCTATGGACAGATATTGTGTGTGTGGACTTCATAGACATTTATCAGCAATACCAATAAAGTATTAAGCAGCACTGTTGATTCCTAAAGAAATCTGTCTTAATAAATGCAGTATGTCTGTATCCCATGCATGTGTGTTCTACTGTTACTGCAGTCAAGTATAACACTGTAATACTTCTAGAATGCAAAATGAATGTCCTGTAACATGTATTGCTGAACTCATAGTATGGTCCAAGGTTGTCTCCAGGCTAATATCAGTTGCATACTACTCTCATTTTCTCCCACTCCAGGAACAAAAGGTATATATATGGCTGAGGCAGCCCATGCTATGAGCAGATATTATTGTGTTTACATTTCACAGACACTTATCAGCAATACCAATAAAGTGTTAAGCAGCATTGTTGATTCCTAAATAAATCTATTTAAATATTTCTACTACAGCTGTATTCCTTGCATGCCTGTACTAAGTTGCTGCAGTCAATTGTTACACTTTTTTGCAGATGTCCCCTGCAGACACAGCTATTGTATCCCATTCCCATGTTTGCCAGCTAAGGCATGATGGATGTCTAGTTTATGTACTGTACAGAAACATGCCTCTCAAGTGTCATGATTTCTTGTAATATAATTAAAACTGCATAATCTGTCTATCACAGGATTACCAGAAAAATGATTACCTGGAATGTAATATATTATAAAATCCACTTACAAAACACCTTGGTAGTTATATAAGTCCACATTATGTGAAAGTGTTCTGTGTAGTTGTGTACCTGCATTTGTTATTGCTTGGCCCATACTGACCCATGCGAACAACTTGAGAGGTATATACGATCTGCATCAGCTATAGGATAACTGTAGTCACTGTACTCAAAACTGATGCTACACACCTGTAGAGTATTTATTATAAGTGTTTTCAAGGATATAGTCTGCATTGTCAGTAATGGTATTTATCCCCCCCCCCACCCCTTATCTTCATTTAGTTATTATTGTTATTTATTATTATGGTTTAATATTAACATATTTTGTTAAACTATATTTTGGTATAATGTGATTTATTATTGTTATGATTTATTACGATTCAATATTAACATATTTTGTTAAACTATTTTGTTGGCTTTATGGTTTAATTCTTACTAGCATGCTGTTAATATATTGACTGCTATGTTATTTACTGTTGTATTACACATAATACACCTTAATATGTAATTGGATTAATAAATATGATGTTCCATTCTGTTAATACTAACAATGGTTTGGCTATTATTAACCTTAACGTATTGCTATGCCTCATTTACCATAGCATGTCAAGGTAGGCTGGTTCTGACTGATCCGTCTACCTTGCCTCATCCAGCCATGGCACCGGGTCCCAGCACATCTGGGACCCAGGCTTATGGTGCCCTCTCTGCTACTCCTGCACTTCCTGAATCGTCTGGTAGTACTGTCCCACGGGAAGGGGATAGGCCCCCTCTGGGACCAGTGGAGGAGGGGGAGTTGTCACCTGGGCTGAGCTGCCAGTTTTGGTGGGGAGGGTCGTCTACCATGGGTTTGACCATCACCTGTGCCAGTTTGAGAACACACCACCCCTGTCTGCTGTCTTGTTTGTCTTGTCTGTCTACAAATGGATCCTCACCTACCCAACTTACCTCCCGAATGCATACCTATGTCCCTTCATCAACAGTCCACTTTCACCTTAAAAAAAAAAATGGGCACCTGTTCCTCCACAAAAATATATATATATCGTCCCATACATAACTCTCCATTTCACAAATCTGTCCACCAGACACATGCAATTTGGTACAATTGGGTTGACAGTACAGTTATGTTGTCCTCACCCCACTCTCTTGGGGTGAAAGTTCAAAGTCATGTACAAATTCTGTCAAAGTGCGCAGTTGTTGCTGTACAAGAAATGTTTAGCAATGGTTCTTTTCTACAATATTGGTGCACACTACTATCTGCCTTTCAGTGTGTTTTCCCCTTGTTTGCACCCCATTTCATCACTTTCTATCTCCCAATTTTTCTTTTCTTTATATTTTTTTTTAGCCCAATGCTGTGTGATGAGCTGCATCATGCAACTTTGCGAAGGTCAGCTAAATAGCACTATGTTGACTATATGTGTTTTTAAAATTGTAATATGCACTTACAAAATAAGCACCTGTCCCATATTTCGAACCCAACACCATAACACCTGCAGACCACTGCATTGACCTGTTGCACCACATAACTCTTAAGTAACACAGGTGGTTTAAACAAAACATAATAATTGCCAGTTACAGTCATTAAGCATATTTTAGCGGAGCTGCTCACCGCACAAACTTGATTAAAAAGTAGTGGAAAAAAATGGGAGTGTACCTTGGTCTCTGGTGCAATAGTCCACCACTAGAAAGCCAAAGACATAATAATGGATGTATGTGAGGCATGTGATAACAGGTAAATGTGCCCTTTTATTAGCAACATGTAGAACGACACCTGCTAAGGCATTCATGGCAAAATACATGTTCAGCTGGGACCCTTATGCAGAAATACATCCATATAAAGCGTGCACATACTGATGGATGTAGAAAATGTTTCTCATACCCACTATGTGTGCACATATATCTTGCAAATACACCTGCTGTAACAGTGCCTCAGTAGCGCAGTCTGTTAAATGCCATGTAAACAGTACATTTTGACACACACACACACACACACACACACACACACACACACACACACACACACACACACACACACACACAGTCCTAGGTTCAAACCAGTGGCGTGTATCACTGGAATTATAGTATTGTGAGGCCAGCAAATAATGACTGAGTCATGCAGTCTTTATCCGCATAATACATATCAAATGAAATATCTGCATTTCACGATGAAGGTCACAGGCCTACAGATAGAAACCCACTTTACATATCCCTATAGCAAAAGTATAAGTGCATAAAGTGTCAGGTCATGCATTAATATGCATTCACAGAGAAGTTCAACTCAGGTACTGCAAATGAGGGCCACTAATATCAGAGTATAACACACAATCTTTTCAAACTCACATTGCTGATTAGCACAGCTGCACATCTAACATACACATTTGAAATACCTGCTTGTAACATGGACAGCCCTCATACATGCTCCAAATTACTACCAGACTGTAACACATGGCCTGATAGTAGCCCAAATGGTGGACATATTGTTAGATTAATCCCCCATGTTGTTCAAGCACACAACAAACATGTGCCCTAGTTCTATGTTAGTGATACCATTGCCTAACATACTTACCTACAACACATGCCTTAATTGGACTGGAAATGGTAGCCAAAGTCTGACTATGCTGCTACAACAAGGCTGACACAGCTTCCACAGTTACTCCTACAGCTTGTTGTCCTCCAAAGTGTTCACAATGTCTGTCTAGACCTATTACCTTCAGCAGCAGCTGCAGCCTGTAGCACACCAATCTCTATGTAAAGGATTCTGAGACAGACCTACCCTCTGTGATGAAGTAGTCTCCTCACCTCAGTAATGTACAGCATAACATATCAGGAAGGGCCCCTAATCTAAGGCCTTATATATTGTACTATGGTTGCATGTGATTGGCTGATGATAGTGCAAATCAGCTGTGTTGGCTGCAATTAGCATTTAAGAACCACAAATTGGTTAAGAGGCAATCACCTGCTGATGAGAAGCATTTTAAAAAGGCAAGCAGTTGTCTATGGGGAACAATTCTGTTTGAGACCTTCCTCACACAGGCCATGCATATGCAAAGTCTTAACTATCAGCATATATCAGCAGAGGAGTACTGCACTTCATCAGGTATGTAACCATCTTGTTTACATCAGGATGCAGATGTCCGACTATACTTACAGGGATTAGGGATTACAGCATTAAACCTTTCTTAGAACTGTGATAATGACATGTCAGTGATCTCCAGATTTGTTATACACACAGAAGATGTGCAAGACATCAAAGGTAGAATGTATATTGTCAATATGACACACTGGGTTCATGGAACTCTCCCTTTACAGTGGTTGTAACAGCACACTGCTAATTGTTTGTCACATTTGGTTTGACATATTATCAGGGGGGTTGCCCCTTGAGGACACACTACAATAGACTTCTGTGTCAGCTGTATGAACATACAGCAGTATGCGGAATGGCACACACTGGAATATCTGACTATCACCAGTATCCTAGTTGTACCCACACACTTATTATGTTTGTACACCGTGGGATATGCCATGTGAGATCAAGCAATGGATGTTGCCAACTATTCTGTCCTTGCTGTATCTCTACATAGTGTACTTCCACACATCTGATCCTGAAATGTGTTCCAATGTTGTTGTCTTTCAGGGAACATGTATGCAAGACACCATGCAGCTTTCACTGTTGCAGGGAATGAGTTAATAGTGGAAGTGCTCTGTCAACACCATGAAATCATACTGTCCAGGGGAGGCACAACAGGAAACAGTGGGAGTCATTATGGGCTGACCTTGTTCATGATGTCAGTGCCACTGGTCATCAAAACAGGACATATGAGCAGGTTTGACACAGTGCAATGGACATGATCAATGTCACACACAGAAGAGCAGCAGATGTACCCAGAGAACGTGGCACCACCAGTGGAGGGCCTGCAGTGGAACAACCACTCTCAGCCACTGAGAACTTTCTGGCAAATGTAGGCATACACAACAGCTCCCAGGCATCTATCACATCCTACATTGTGGGTGTGGGTGCCACGATGTCCATGGCAGAGGAGTGTGCCGGTAAGCTTAGTTTTATCAGCATTGTAATGCTGTAGCATTCAGTGTGTCAGGGTGTACATAGTCTTACACAGGTGTTAGGTCTGTCTGCTTTTGGAGGGGGAGAAGGGTTTCACTGCAGTTTGAGTGTCATGCTCAGATTTTGAGCAATGTAACAATTAACACAGTAAGTACTATAAATGTGAGATATATGGATGTATTACCTTGTGGTGGCAGAACATGCAGTGGTACTGACATTGCCTCTCCCTCAACTTTTCGCAGTTCTGTCGGGTTCATAGGTTCATAGGTAGGTACTTGGTTATTGGCCCAAGGGCCTACATAAGCCTAGCCAACAATGTTCCCTGGCTTACACCACCCATAAAAGTTATTCCCGCTACCTCTCGCATGTTAAGCGAGTGATCTACCATTTGAGCTAATTCCCCAAAATAGGTTCATAGATTAGTACTAAGCTAACTGCCCACTAGCGAGCCACTTTAAGCCTAGCCAATTATCCCTTGTGCGACACAAGCCCTGCACCTTGTATTTATAAGGCAAACACCTTAACCATTAGGCCACCGTCTGAACAGGTATTGGCCAAGCCCATGGTCCTGTTACTGGTAAGCATGAAACTGTTTTGTTATAGATGTCAGTTTACATCATTGTAATCCCTAGACTGTTATTCCAGGCCTGCTGCCTGCATTTCTGTACTGTTGGCATGACTGCCAACTGCATATGTATATTCTGACTGTACACATGTTAGACTCATACCTATGCCTTGTAGATGTGACCACACTTATAAATGTGATGGTATTGTCAGGATATTACATAGTGTCATATGTATCAACTGTGCAGAGTCTACACAAATGTCAACAGTGTACTTCATTGTTGGTGAAAAGAATGCAGTGTAATGAGATGTTATTTTCAAGTAACTACAGCTGTTAGAGGGGAGAGTGCTGTCCTCTTATCCTACTATATGAGGTTGAGTTTTCATCAGGTCTGTCATACAGACCACATGTTTAGAGCCTTACATATATCACAACAGTACTGCAGAGCATAATAGTGCAGGTAATAATGTACTGCTTTTTTCTTTCTTATCACAGGTGACTGGGGGGGTGTTGTTCTCTCTCTCCTACACAACCTGATGTCAGTGTCTCCTTAGACTCTGATGATAATGATGGCCACAGTGTGGCACACGTGTGGGTTTCAGGGGCTGAATCTGTCCCAGAGGTTCACATCCTTTTTCTGCCCTCATTGTCACGGCACATATTCAGTATGCCCACATGTACCCTGTCCCCTGAGGCCACAGATATTGGACAGTCAGAGGGTGTGGACATTGAACAGGAAAGTGTATTGACTATGGCTCCAATGTGTGTATACACTGGCCATAGCTAGAGAGCTGGCAAGGTCCCACACAGGTGGATTGACAGGGGTGCTTGTAGGAGGCCTGCTGTCTGTCCACCACATGTATAGGTGTCTCATCATGGGTCACTCTGCACATGTTTCAGGCCATCATGGAGGCACAGGTACATTTTGTGCAGAACACCAGATGTATGCTTAAGGTTTTAGATGCAGCACAGTCTAACATCAGTGACTGCTTCCAACATATTAGGAATACCCTGGATCGGTTCACTGATGCAGTGAAAAGAAGGTGGGCTGAGATAATGTCTGTCTTGGACCACACATTATCTGTGCTGGAACATGTGGTTGGAGTTGAGTGTCAGATTCATGGACTTAGGCCAGCAACCCCATCTGCTGAGAGTCCACATGGCCATGCACAATCATGCTCCAGTAGTGGCAGTACATCCAGCACTACAGAGGGGAGTGTGCTGTCCACACCATGATGTGGCAGACCATAGGCTTGTGGTCCTGGTCCCATCAGACAGCAATCACTAGGTAATATTGCCACTTCTGACCTTGGGCATGGAGGTGCCAGTGTAACACAATTTCTGTGTTCAGGGCTGGAACACAAAAGACATGCCATTACCAGTTGCCCACTGTAATTATACACTTTGAAATCTCTGCTTGGTTGGTTACCACCTGACATGAATGTTCTATTTCAGCCTCAAAAAACTGCTCATTCAGATTCATATTTAATTCCATAACTGGTGGCAACCCTTGTTCTTCTTCCAGGGCCTCTGCCTATAGTTCTGCCATAACTGTCTCTGCTGATGTTGCTGATTCTTCCCCTTGAATCTCTCTGACCTCCTTGGGGCCAGTGATTGTACCCATAAAGGGGGTCAGAAATCTCATCTTCCAACAAATTCTGCTTATCATTGTTGTTAGTAAAGCCAGCTTGGTTAGGTGGATACTCATCATATGTTTTACAAAATTTCTCTCCCCACTGTTGAGAATGTGGGGGCTGTGAGTAGGCTTTCACATTTTGATATTCCAACCTATTCCACTCCAAAGTCCATCTATTTCTCCCCAAAACAATAGAACACTGCCGATCCACGTCATGAAAAACCTTGGCATACTGACTTTTATGGGAAGAATAGTCCACATGATCCATAATGCAGCTATTTAGTCTGTTCACATCCTTCAGCAGGACATCAATTTCCAAGTTGTTATGCTTCATCATTAATTCCAAGATTTCACAACCTTGTTTATCAAATTGTAGCAGCAATTTGTTGTGAAATGCAGAGACAGAAACCAACCCAGTGGGAAATTCCCATATTCTATGTCCTTTTGGGACTACTTTCAAGTGGACAGACTATGATAAATATTCATTCTACAGCTGTAACTTATGAACTTTTTCCCAGTTTGTATTCATAGGTTCATAGATTCATAGGTTGGTACTAGGCTATTGGCCGTAGGGCCTATATAAGCCTAGCCATAACAATTCTCTGGCTATTTCTTCCCACACTATTTACTTCCCTGGACCACTGTCTAGCAGGGCGACTGACGTGATCCCTTGGGGGAATTTCCTTTCTCCCATCCAATCATCAAGGTTCCTTTTGAAGAGGGCCAAAGAGGCGCTCTACTTGACATGTATGGGCGATCTATTCCAGAGTCTGGGGAGTCTCTGGGTCAGGAATCTATCCCTCCAGCATGTTTTGTTTATTGTAATGACAAGGTCTAGATCCCTGGAGTGTGTGGCTCTGAGAGATTGGGATTTCTTTAAGTGTAGCATGTCCAACAGCTGTGGGTTTGACAAGGCCTTTTATGTTAAGCAGAGATCACCTCAGAGTAGATGATATGCAGCAGAGTATAGCTGGAGTTTTTTAAGGTGGTCAGCATATGGCATTTGCTTTAGGCCTGTGACTCTTTTAGTGAGATATTTCTGCGGCCTGTCCAGTTGTTGCAGATGTCTTGAGAGGTACATATCAAATGGGGCATTGTATTCTATAATGGGTCTAATGAGGGATGAGTACAGTTGGACAATAACCTCCTTTTTTCTGGATGAAAAGCCCTTAGTGATGAGGTGTGCCACATAGAAGGATTTCTTGACTGTTGTGGTGATGTGGTTATTGAAGGTAAGACCACTGTCCACCTGTGTCCCTAAGTCCCTTATCACACTTTCGTTGTTTAGTGTACTGCCACCTATGTTGTAATTCATGGGTGCATGTTTTTTGCAAAGGGGATAACTATACATTTCCTGGCATTGAGCTTGAGCCCATGGCTCTGGTACCAAGCAGCTGTTTCTGTAAGGCCCTTTTTTAGAGTATCCACATCATTTGGGGATTCAATAATGGCTCCCAGTTTGCAGTCATCTGCGAACTTTGTTAGCCAGAGTCCCTTAGTGTTGGCATGTACTTCAGAGAAGTAGATGCCAAACAAGAGAGAGCTTTGGAGAGTGCGTTTTTTACCTGTGTGGCTGTTATTACCAGAATTTGGCAATCTGCTGGTATTGAGATGGGCCATTTAGGGGGTGAGAGGGGCGTGAAGTTGGCACTGAATCGATCTGCCAGGATATTGGCAATATCCTTGGGATCATTATATTTAATGTCATTCTGTTGTAGCTCAGAGCAAATCTGAGCATTGCTATTTAGATTCTTGACATAGTTATAGAGTGCCTTGTGGTTGCCTTGGTCTAAAACCCACATATTGAATTTTCTTTTTACATTTTGAAAGTTATCACCCTCTCCAGAAGTAAAAAGGCAGTTTTAAGAGGATAGTTGGTTTGGGTAGTGAAAATTATATCATCATATGAAGACTTTGTGTGGAAGAATGTTTTTTTGTTAAAATCCATGTTTTTGGGACGTGGATATCCTGAAGCTTTTGTTGATTCATCCATGGATGAAGTCATGATTAAAAGACACAGCAATGAATATGTGCCTAATTTAAAGCCAGAGTTGACACCTTAAAGTAGGCTGAGAGGGTCATCATTTCATGGGGGGACCTGAAGTAATGACTCAAATAAATTGAACTGTTTTGGTTCTGATTGATAAGTACAAGAGTTCCTTTATCACCACTTTTTCTTTAGACCAAGCAGATGTTAGAAGAATAGTCATGAAAAAATGAATAATTATTAGGAAAGATCATGAGTTGGCTAGCAAGTTAGGAGACAAGCCAACAATAATTTTCAAGAGAGATACAAACTTAAAAGATTTCCTGGAAATGCCTGCTAATTCTTCCTCAGACAATCAAGATTTTACCATGAAAAGATGTGGGTTTTGTAGAGCCTGCCAATATATAAAATGTACCCAGGCATTTGTTATCAATGGGAAGATGTATCAAATACAGGGTAATTATAACTGTAATACAAAAAAGAGTGGTGTATGCAGTCCTATGCGAGTCTTGCACCACTTTTTATGTGGGTAGGATGGACAGAGCATTTAAAGATAGGATAAAGGAACATGTGTATGCCATTTCTAAAGCACAAGAAACAGATGTTTGGCTAGGCACACTAAATTGCATCCTACACTTCGTTTTAAACTCATTGTTTTGGAGAAGTCGATTAAAAATCCAATGGGTGATCTTTTGTGGTAGCATTTGGATGAAAAGGAACTGCTGTGGCAAATGAAATGTAATGAAAGTGTGAGTCAAGGCTTAAATGAGTTGATATCTGTTCAGCCAGTTTTAAAACTTAAACCTTTTCAAAGATGAGTGTATTAACATATAAATATATATATATATATATATATATATATATATATATATATATATATATATATATATATACATATAGTTCCCCTTCAGAAGGTCGAACAGCTGAAATCTCGAAATGCATATGGCCGAAGCCATATGCTCAAATAACAGAAGCTCAAACTTCTGAAAGGGAAGTAAAAAAAAATACAAAACACAAAATAATGTTTATGCAGGGGGGCAAGCCCCCCTGCACCCCCCACACCCACCACTACTTATCTATTCCAACTCTGAGATTGCACTACAGCACAGAACAGGAAATCCCCCGTTCTGCGCTGTATGCCGATCCCCATTCAGAAGGTCGAGCTTCTCGACCATATGGATTTCAAGATTTCAGCTGTTGGACCTTCTGAAGGGGAACCATATATATATATATATATATATATATATATATATATACATATATATATATATATGTATATATATAGATATATATATATATATATATATATATATATATATATATATATAAATATATATATATCTGTGTGTGTGCGTGTGAGATTTATTTTGTTAATAATTATTTTAATGGCTGCTTAGTAATTTTTTTCATTTTTTAACCTTTTTAAATATGTTTTAAGTAGTTCTGTTAGCATTATGTGATGACTTTTACAATGCTTATAACTGTGTGTGATCTCTTTAAATGTAAGACATTGGAAGTCACATGATGATGGGGTTGTGTTTTAAATATGGTGGACTATTCAAGTGAATCTCATCTGGTGAAGTTTGTTTATTACAGATGAAAGTGCTAATCGTGGTTGTTTTAGTGAATAAAGTTAGATTAGTTGCCGTTTCTGGGTCCTGATACTTTTTATTGTGGACTTTACAAAATGGTTCCCCATAGCCAGCACATTTGCCCTTTAACATGCTTCTGATTAGCAGGTGCTTGCCTCATAATCAATCTGTGGTTCTGAAATGCTAATTGCAGGCAACACAACTGATTTGCATCATCATCAGCCAATGACATGGAACCACTCTATAAGATATAAGGTCTCCATGTGGTTAGAAAGACCTTCTACATAGCCCACCTCATCATGAAAGGATTCACATCTAGATCAAGAGAGGTAATCATGCCCCTTTATTCATCCCTCATCAGGCCCATCATAGAATACAATGCCCCCTTTGGCATGTACCTTACCCGACACCTGCAGCAATTAGAAAGACCCCAAAAGTATCTCACCAGGAGGATCAAGGGACTCAAACAGATGCCATATGCTGCTCGGTTAAAAAAGCTCCAGTTCTACTCAGTTGCATACTGCCTACTTTGAGGCGCTCTATGCCTGACATATAAAGCTATGTCCACCCAGAATTAATGGACATGCTTCACCTCAGTAAATCTAAATCCCTTAGAGCCACGCGATCGAGGGACTTGAACCTCAGCACAGAAATAAATAGAACACGCTGGAGGGACAGATTCATAACCCAGAGGCTCTCTTCGCTCTGGAATAGAATTCCAATTCATGTTAGGCAGAGCACCTCTCTGATTCTCTTCAAGAAGAATCTCGATGAGTGGATGGGGGATCGTAGGTTTGTCCCGGGGATTACTTCCGTGTCACTATTAGACAGAGGCACAGTAAACTAAACTTTAAAAATGGCACAGTATACTCAAATCAAGGGGTGGCATAAGCCAAACACAATCGGACTAGGCTTATAAATGCCACAGGGCAGATAGACTAGTATGAACCTATGAACCTATGAACCTATGTAAATTACAATCCCTTTCTGATGTATTGTGCCAGACTTTACTGGGGTGAGGAGAAAATGTCATCAAAGTGGGTAGGTCTGTAGAAGCTACTGTTACATATGTGGTACAGGGTGCAGCTGCTGTTTCAGGTAATAGGCCTAGAGAGTGTGAACACTTTGGAGGACAACAAGCTGTAGCTGTAACTGTGGCAACTATGGCAGCCTTGTAGTAGAGGCAGAGCCAAAGTGAAGGTAACCATTCCACTCCTGTTAAGGCATGTGTTTCAGGTAAGTATGTTAAGCAATGATATCATTAAGAGAGTACTAGGGTACATGTTTGTTGTGTCCTTGAGCAACATAGGGGATAAATATAAGATTATGTCCACCATTTGGGCAACTGTCAGGCCACATTTTACAGTCTGTTACTCATTTGGAACATGTATGCTGGCAGTCCTTGTTGCAAGCAAGGGCTGCATATGTGTATGTTAGTTGTGCAGCTGTGCTAACCTGCACTGTGAGTTTGAAAGAATTGTGTACTGCACTCTGATAGTAGTGAGCCTCATTTGCATTACCTGAGTTAAAATCCTCTCTGAATGCATATTAATGCATGACATGACACTTTATGCACTTATAATTTTGCTACATGATATGTGAAGTATGTTCCTATTTGCAGGCCTGTCACTTCCATGAGTGACAAGCAGACATTTCATTTGCAATGCATTGTGTGAATGCAGAGTGCATGACTCAGTGATTAATTGATGGCTTCACAATAATGTTATTTAAATGGTACATACCATTGGATTTGAACCCAAGATTGTGTGTAGCAAAATGTACTGTTAGCAAGGCATTCATCAGACAGAGTTACTGAGTCACTGTTACACCAGGTATATTTGCAAGATATAAATACACACATACAGGCTGTGATGTACTATTTTTACAGCCATCATTATGTGCATGGCTTTGTATGGATGTATTTCTGTACCAAGGTCCCTGTTGTACATGCATTTTCTCAGCAATGCTTTAGCAGGCATACTGGTAAATGTTGCTGAGAAAAGGGGACATTTACCTTCTATTAGAGACCTCACTTACATCCATTCTTGTATGTTTGGCTTTCCAGTAGTGTACTCTTGCACCAGACTCCAAGGTGCAATCCCAATTTTTGCATTACTCTTTCAGCAAGTTTGTGCGACGTGGTGCGATGCGCAGCTCTGCTGAAACACACTTGACTGTAACCTGCAATTATAGTTTCCTTAAACTTCCTGTTTTAATTAACAGCTGCATGGTGTGGTAGCTAAATGCAGCACCCTACAGATGCAATGGTCATGGGTTCAAAGTAGGGGACAGGTGTTTATATTGTACATGTTTATTATTTAAAACACATATATCAATAAAGCTCCATTTAACTGAGCTTAACGAAGCTGCACAATGTAACAAATTGCACAGTGTAGT
Organism: Protopterus annectens; assembly: GCF_019279795.1. NCBI lineage: Eukaryota > Metazoa > Chordata > Ceratodontiformes > Protopteridae > Protopterus > Protopterus annectens. Next base: position 1,676,235,052 of record NC_056726.1, read on the forward strand.
GCTAAAAATATATAAAGAAAAGAAAAATAGGGAGATAGGATAGTGGTGAAATTGGTGCAAGCAGGGGTAAAACATAGTGAAAGGCAGGTAGGTATGTGCAGGAAGGGTATCGAAAAGAGCTATAGCTATCCATTTCTTGTACAGCAACAACTGTGCACTTTGACAGACTTTGTAGATGACTTTGGACTATAATCACCAGAGCGAGGGGTGAGGATGACATAATTGCATTGTTAAGCCAATTGGACCAAATTATGTGTGTCCAGTGGACACATGTGCAAAATGGAGAGCTACGTATTGGACATTTTCTTTTGGGGGGGACAGGTGCCAATTTTTTTTAAGGTAAATGTTGGAGGAGGGACATAGATACATGTGGGGGAGGTAAGTTGGGTAGGTGAGGAAGCTTTTGCAGACAGACAAGGCAGCAGACAGGGGTGTTGTGTGACACAAGAGGGGGGTTAAATACCTTGGATGGGGGGGTATTTTGGGATCTCAGTCCAATGTGCCTCCACAAGGTAGCAGCATGACTCACATTCCCACCCATGGGATTGCCGACAATGCTCCATCACTGCCCTGAGGGTGGCAGTGGTTGAGGCTGGTCTCTGGGGTGAGCCTGCCCTACCAGGGTGGCCAGCATGCTCTCCACCCAATGCTGGGGTTGTCCAAACTCATGGTAGATGATCCTGCACACCAAACTTGGCAGTTCATCATGGATGACAACTCCCACTCCACCACAACTACTAGAGGGAGGCCTGTACCCATCCCATGGGGAAGTACTACCAGAAGGTGCAGGTAGTGCAGGGGGAGCAGAGGGGGCACCACCTGGCTGGGTTTCAGAAATGTTGGGACCCAGTGCCATGGTTGTAGGAAGCAAGCTAAGTGAATCATGAGAAACCAGCTGTAATAAAGTAGTTATAACAATAAGTTAAAGCTAGTATTAACCAGACCAATATTAGTATTAACAGAATGGAATATATTATTTATTCATCCAAATACATATTAAGGTATAGTATGTGTAACACAACATTAAGTAAAATAACAGTAAGTATGTTAACAGCAAAGCAGTATGAATTAAACCATAATGCCAGTAAAACAGTTAGTGTAACAAAATATGTTAATATTAAATCATAATAATAAATAAAAAAATAAATTAAAGAAAATAAGGGGTGGAGAAAGAAAGAAACACATATCATTACTTAACTTGCAGGTAATATTATTACACAGAGTACAACTACAAACTTCTACAGGTGTGCAGTGTCAGTTGTGAGTACAGTGACTGCAATTCTTCTATAGGTGATGTAGCCCATACATACCTCTCAAGCTGTTAGCATGGAACAGTATGGGCCAAGCACTAACAAGTGTAGGTACACAACTACACAGAACAGTTTCACATAATGTGGACTTACATAACTACCAAGGTGTTATGTAAATAGACTTGAAAATATATAGCATTCCAGGTAATCATTTATATGGTACTCATGTAACAGGCATATTAGGCAGTTATAATTACATTATGGAAAATCATGACAGCTGAGAGGCATATCTGTGTACATTAAGTAATCTAGAGAGGCATTATGCCTTAGTTGGCAAGCATGGCAGTAGAACCCAACAGCTGTGACTGCAGAGGACATCTGCAAGTAATTTAACAACTGACTGTTGCAACTTAGAACTGACATGCAATGACTACAGCCCTATTGCAAATATTAAAACAGGTTTATTTAGAAACTCACAATGCTGCTTAACACTTTATTGGTATTGCTGATAATTCTCTGTGAAATCTACACACACTATCTGCTTATAAAGTGGTCTACCTCAGCCATATACCTTTTGTTCTTGGATTGGAAGAAAATCAGAGCATTATGTGACTAAAACTGGCCTGGAGACACCCTTGAACCATACTATTCATAGGTTTATAGGTTCATGGGTAGGTAATAGGCTATCGGCCCTAGGGTCTATACAAGCCTAGCCAAAAAGGTACCCTGGCTTTCTCCACCCAAGAAAATTATTTTCCTGTACCCCTGTTGAGCAGCACCACAGAGGTGATCTCCAGGGTGAATTTCCTATTTCCTGCCCAATCATCATGATTTTTCTAGAAGTTTGCTAATGAGGAGCTTTGTTTGATATAGATAGGTAGTTTGTTCCAGAGTATGGGAAGTCTCTAGGACAGGAATATATCCCTCCAGCTTGTTCTGTTTATTGTGTCAACAAGGTTTAAGTCCCTAGAGCATGTAGCTCAGAGAGATTGGAATTTCTTTAAGTGGAACATGTCCAACAGCTCTGGGTTTGACATAGCTTTGTAAGTTAGGCAGAGATCACCTCTGAGTAGGCGATATGCGAAGGAGTAAAGCTGGAGTTTCTTGAGATGGTCTGCGTAGGGCATCTGTTTGATCTATTAGCTGAGAAAAACATTTTACAGGACATTCCTTTTGTATTGTAAATCTATTACAGTTTTACACTTGTCTGCATTGACAGTAGAGCACACATGCAATGAATATAGCTGTGATGCAAATATTAAGACAGATTTATTTAGGAAACCACAATGCTGCTTAACAGTTTATTGGTATTGCTAATAATTCTCTTGTTTATTGCAAAACAGTTGTTATTGTTTTTTTTATTGCACTACATTTCTAATTCCACATTTATTGCACTACAGTTTTTATTGTTTATTCTTTATTGCAAAGAAGGACCCTACAAGGATGCATGGATCATGTCATCCCTAGCAAAACCAAGACTCACTCCCCTAAGAGAAGGAAACCAGTCTGGTGAACCCCTGACATAAACAGGTTATACAACAGAAGGAGGAAACTAGTTCAGAAAGAATGCAAATCCCAAGAAGGAAAGATATCCCTGATCAGTATCAGTAAGAAACTAAGGTCCCCCATAAAATCATCCAAGGCTAACTTTGAAAGAAAAATAGCCAAGGATTAGAAAGATAACCACAAAGCCTTCTTTAACTATGTCAAGAATCTAAGTGGCAACTCACAGATATGCTCTGAGTTAGTGCAAAATAACACAAAATATACTGAACCTACTGATATTGCCAACATCCTAGCAGATAGATTCAGTGCAAATGTCACCTCCCTCTCACCTTCAAAAGAGTCCACAACAATACCAGAAAAGTGTAGTGTCCCAGAAATCACAGAAGCAAAGGTGAAAACAGCCCTTTCAAAAGTCAAAAACACAGCATCGATGGGGACAGATGGTGTCCCAGGCTGCGTCTTGCACGAACTACAGAACAAACTAACCCCCCACCTAAACATGCTGTTCAACCTCAGACTCTCCACAGGCTATGTGCCCATAGAATGGCGCACAGCAATGGTTATTCCGCTCCACAAAGGAGGGGCCACAACTGACCATGGTAACTATCACCCCATAAGCCTGACTAGCCTGGTCTGCAAGGCAATGGAGCGCATCATCATGGAACTCATTAACAAAGACATTGGGAACCTCCAAACACTTGACCTGACCCTGTTTGGCTTTGTTAAGGGCAGATCATGCCTACTAAACCTGGTTGGCTTCTTCGAGACAGTCACCAAGGCCATAGATGAGGGAAAGGTGGTTCACACAGCCTACCTTGATCTCGCCAAGGCATTCAACACCATTCCTCACTCGGGCATTATAGAACAACTCACCAGGCTGAACATAAACCCCTACATCATAAGATGGGTTGCTAACTGGCTTACAGACAGAACTCACATGGTAAGAATAGTGAGCTCCAGGTCTAACTCTAAACAGTCACAAGTCGTGTCCCGCAAGGCTCAGTTCTGGGACCCCTACTGTTTGGCATATATTTCTCAGACGTACAGGAAAACACAGGAGGACTATGGCTAACCAAGTTCACCGATGACTGCAAACTGGGAGCCATAATTGACTCTCCGGCTGACATGGACATCCTTCAAAAAGGCCTTACTGAGACAGACACCTGGTGTCAAAGTCATGGTCTCAAGCTAAATGCCAAAAAATGCATAGTCACCCGATTTGGGAAAAACAAAACACCCACGAATAACCACATAGGTGGTAGCCCCCTTAATACAGAAGAGGTAATAAGAGATCTGGGGACCCAGGTAGATAGTAATCTCTCCTTTGACAATCATATTGCCAAAGTAGTTAGGAAATCCTTCTATGTGGCCCATCTAATTACTAAGGGGTTCACATCTAGAAATAAAGAGGTTATAGTGCCTCTCTACTCGTCACTCATCAGACCCATCATAGAGTACAATGCCCCATTTGGGATGTACCTCACAAGACACTTCCAACAGCTGGAAAGACCACAAAAGTACCTCATCAAGAGGATTGCTGGCCTCAAACATATGTCCTATGCAACCCAACTAAAAAAACTCTGGCTGTACTCAGTGGCATATTGCTTACTCAGAGGTGATCCCTGCCTGACTTACAAAGCCATGTCCCACTCAGAATTGATGGACATGCTCCACCTAAAGAAATCCAAGTCTCTGTGAGCCACGTGCTCTAGTGAGCTAAACCTCACCACAACAATAAATAGAACATGCTGGAGGGATAGATTCCTGTCACAGAGACACCCCATGCTTTGGAACAAAATTTCTAACTACATTAGGAAGAGCCCCTCAGTAACACTCTTCAAGAGAAGCCTTGACGAGTGGATGGGTAACAGAAAATTCACCCCCGGGATCACTTTATTGGCTCTGCTTGACAGAGGCTCAGGTAATTAATCAATAGGGCGGTGAAAGCCTACACATTCTGGCTAGGCTTAAAAATGCTTTCGGGCAGATAGCTTAGTACCTACCTATGAACCTATGAACCTGTTGCAGTACATTTTTTTTATTCTTTATTTCTTATTGCACTACAGGTAGCATAATATTTATGTACTTACCACACTCATGGATCAACCTGGCCAGGTGCCTCGCATGGGAATGGATATTGCAAGTCCTCTCAGCTGCAGCTGTTGGGAGAGAAACACACCATTATGCATGCCAGTTTTGCACACATTCAGTTTGCATTTTAATAAAACAGTGAAAAAATACTTGCAAATTAGTGGGGCAGGCCCAGCCCTAGCCTCTTGGACCCAGGTGTTCAATGTTCCCCTCTTTCTCCACTTCATGTTGTCATAGCAGTGACAACACTGCTCACCAGTGTGGGGGATACAAGTAGCACTGGTAAAGTCCCTAGCCAACTGATCTCAGGCCTAAGCCTTATACTCTGAGCCCTGTTAACTGCTTTGCAGCAGCAGCATATGTTCATAATTCCCTATGAGGCGCCCAACAACAACCTTGGAATCCTGCATACCACATCTCTGCACCTGAAGGTATGCACCCTCTCTAACACCACGTGGCATATAAGCAGATAAGCAGACTCCAACAAATGGTGCAGAATTTCCACCTATTGACCTTAATATAGGCTTTCCACCCTTACACATCATTCAGCAATATTCTAAAAAGCACCACAGTGCTTAGCATCCTGAAAACCATCTAAGCGAATCTGAGCAGTGTGAAAACTCACAGAACCATGGTTTTAGTGAAGCTTAGCAATGTGCAAACAATATTAGCTGTTAATCAGATTTAAGCAGTGCTAAGTACCACTCAGCTTTCCCAAATGTAAAAATATTGATTTTAATTTAAAAGACATTTTATGTTGCATTCCTCAAATGATATGTGTGTTAGGGACTCAAGCCCAGGACCTGTGAAACTTTAGACTATCAGTCTAACCAGCTAGCTTCTTGGATAGTATATAAAGTAGTATACCTTCACATACATTGCTAAGCAATCACTGCGTACCACGCAAACAGGCTGAAACAGGTGTAAACAAAAGCAGACATAAATAATTTATTACATCCAGTTTCTATTTTTAGATATCTGGCAGGTGTCAGATGTCTATGTATAAGAGCGGCATGCAAAGGACCACTAAAATAAAAAAAATAAATAAACAAACATAACACCTTATACATTTAATACACAAGCTATTGATAAACAACACATTTCAACAGTAGCAGGGAGCATTACAGGGAGCCTCACCATGTCCATAACATCTGACCAGCCTCTACACTTCTGCCTACATGAATTCAATATCCCTGTTAATATGCTCTCCCTCAGCAGCACACCATAATTAATATGCATAGAGAGCTGCCGAGGGGGAACCATGGCCATGTACATGGGTAGATTTCTTGTAGGCTCTACATGGAGCATACACAGAATTTGTTAAATCCTGGGCAATATTCTTTTAATGTCCTTACTTTTATAATGAAAACTAGGTTCTGAACCCACTATTTCTCTTAACTTTTCATCCACTGTTAAAGTACAATTCCTATTTATTATTCTACCTATATTATGAGTATGCCATGAAAACGTCAAAGGGAAATGTAATAAAATAACTTTATATTTCTTCCTTATATTTCCCTGACATGAAAGTCCAAAATAAGGGTTTGCCAAATGTTTTACTCTGATTTGTTTATTATTAAAAATTTCTTCTTGTGTATATCCCTTTTCTAGAAATTCCTCATAGATGCTGTCTAACACTTAACTTAAGCTTGTCTTTAGTTTTTAATCTTGAGGCTCACAGCATTTGTCCGTACAATATATTGATAAAAATATGTTTTGGATGCATGCTGCTTCTAATATAAATAATAATTTTTGTTGCATTTCTTTCTAAATTCTTGGATTTCAACAACCACTGTAGGAGTTCTTGATATTTTGACATCTAAAACACTATTTATTCAGAGGAATATTCCTTTTCAAATTTAAGAAATTATACGGTTGATTCCATATATTCATGAAATAACATTAATGTGGAAATGTCACTATATTATATAAGAAGGATATCATCCACAAATCATTTGTATCACAGACCATGTTCATATAGCAGTGATTTCAAAAAATATAGCCTCTTCCATTCAATCAACAAAAGACTGGCATAGGAACTGGCACATGCCTTGCCCATCACTACACCATTATTTTGAAAAAAATATATTCCCCTAAATGTAAAGACATTATTGTCTAAACTAGTTCCAAAAGTATACACATTAAGTTGATATTTCTTGTATCTAAATCATTACAGTTACAGAAGTAGCTTCTAATGAGATCTATTCTCATAAGCAATGACTGTAGATAATGACTTTACATCAAAAGTAACGAGTAGAAATTCATCAGAAATATTCCCATTGTACCATAAATATAACATATCTAACAAAATGTTTACTACCTTTTAAAATGTTATCATTTTGTAGAACGTTTGTTAAGCTCTCAATCTAAATATGCTGAGATGGGATCTGTTACCCATCCAAGAACTAGTTTCCTAATTTTAAATTTATGTATTTTCTTACAAACATTTTCATCCATTGGCATGGCATTTATGAGTTTAGAATAAATGTCCTTGTCAACTATCCCAATACGTCTCCCTTTATCTGTTTGTTTAATTATAATTTCTTCATTGCTCTGGACTGCATGCAAGGCCATTAAATCATCTAAAGTTAAATTATAGTATGAAAACAGCTCTCAAATCCTTTTCACATAAATTTAATAGATTTCTTAAGGATACTGATGTCAGAACCGCATTGTTACTTAAAACTGCATTTTAAATCCATGTGCCTCACAAACAAAATAAGCCCAAGATAGTAAACCAAATTAGTATCACTATGCAGAATGTAAGTCCTTTCTACAAAGGAATAAGTTAACACTGTGTAAGTGAATGACTGGAAAGATCATAGATCAGCATCAGTGATGAGACATACTGCGTGTTGCCATTCCGTTGTAAGATGAATTATTTCTTCCTCCTCCTCACCCCTTTCTTCTTTTTCCTCTTCCTCTAGTGTGTGGCCAATATGAAAATTGATATATGTCCAAGGGCACTGGCAAATCCAGAAAATCCACTTGACTACTCCAAGCAGGTAGCTCAGAAGCATGAACAGCTTTCTTCATATTTCAAGGTTACATATCAGTGTCTGCTGTCAAAGTTGAAACCTGTTGTTGAATAAAGTAATTTTTTTGGCCAGGAAAAATGTGCCCTGAAGAAAATCATGTTCCTGTCTTAGCAGTTTACACTTCATAGTAGCTATCAATCTCTTTTTATATATAGTAACATTATCCAGGCATTCCATGTAATTAACAGAATATGAATCATCCAAAAGCATAGTCTTAATTTGTTCATCCAGACTAGTAATCTCTTTAAGCATTCAGTTAATCTTTATTCTATTGTATCTGGTGTAGATAGGTAACAGAGCCCATCTCTGTATATTTAGATTGACAGGTTAAAATATGTTCTACAAAATGATAGTTTTAAAAGACTAGTAAACATTTTTCAAGAACTTATATTTTTGGTACAATGGAAATATATATGATGCATTTCTTCCCATTACTTTTGACAAAGTCATTATTTACAGTCATTCTTAATGACCAAAGTGTAGACTATATTGAATTATATGCAAGAAATGTTAACTTAGTATTAATTAGTTATAAAGAATAATGTCTTTACACATAATGGACATAATTTATTTAAAAGAATGGTGTAGCAATGGGCACGATATGTGCAAATTTCTATGCCAGTCTTGTGTTAAGTTAATGGAAGAGGCTATGTTTGCTGAATTAATAGCTATATGAATAATATGGCCTGTACTGTGTATGATTTCTGGATGACATCTTTCTTCTGTGGCATGGTGATGTTTTCACATTAATGTTATTGCATGAATATATGGAATTGACCACATCATTTCTTAAATTTGAAATTAAATATTCCTATTAATTGATAGAGTTTTTAGATGTTAAAATATCTAGGAACCACACAGGGGTTGTTGAAATGCAAGTATATAGAAAGGACTGTAAAATCTATTATTTCCATAGAAGTAGCTTGCATCCAATGCATATTTTTTAACAATATGATGTGTGGATATATGATGTGAACCTCAAGATTAACAACCATTGAATAGAGTTTAAATCAAGTGGTAAACAGCTTCTGTGGAAATTTTCAATTTTGTTTTAATGGTATTAAGACAGTTAATATCACATTTAATGATTATGGTACTTTCCCTTGTTTTAACTGTACATTCCACACATATATTAATAAGGAAACATAATATTATCTTGTAGAAACCGAACAATGCTATAACCTTAGTTATTATGCCACTTGTGCTAGTAGTAATCTAGTATATTTGGCAAGTTATGTTTAGCATACTATGCAGGAAAAACAGATGAAACTCTGTGGAAATGGATCTGTGAACATATAGCTGATATAATGAGAAAAAAGACAACAAATACCTTAGCAAGGCATTTAATGGGATCTACTGAAGACCCTTGGTTTAAATTGCAGGTATTATAATTGGTAAAATTAAATAATCATAGAGGAGATGTAATAACATGCACTGATGTCATAAAGTTGCATTGGGTTTTATAACCAGGGGCAGATAAGTACCCCTGTTGAAATTATATAGTCTCTTTAAAGCCTGTTTTAAAAGATAGAGGCTTGAGCCATTAATTACATAATTTAATTAAATTATTCAATTATATTATTTGTGTTATTAAATTGATGGACTGATATCAAGTGTTAAATTGAGCTACTATTTAAAGTATTATATAGATTCTTTGAATACACACTAACCTTATACTAAGAACCTGAAAATTCATATGTTACTCTTTCATTAAATACTCATGGTATCATGGCTCTGGTTTGTTTGATTAAATCACTATAGATTGCAATCAGTCAATAATGGCCAAACATTGAAGTTTCGTGTTCAGAATGTGCAGGTTGATGCAGAATCTGTTATTCTGATAACTTTTCAAGTGAAGAAGAGACATATTTAAAAACTTGTTATGGTTTTGATTTCTTGTCCCTCTTTTACTTTTTGATTCGTCCAAAACTCATAAGCAAAGAAGTTAAAAGATAAGTTGCTGTCTGTTTGACAGAGATTGCCGAGTGCTTTACCAGATTTCAAAGTTAGTAAAAAACGTTGCTGTCTTACACTTGCTCTTTCTTTTCTTTTTTCTTTAACTGGTAGTATACGGAGCAAATAATGCTCCATGTTCTAAAAAGAATTATGACTGGGTCTCCAGTCATAACCAGATGATTATGTGTTCTCGACATGGATGCCAAGCTTCTCCCTTGAGATAAATTTCTAAGCATCCATACCTCGAAATATAATAAGCATGTTATGGCTGGAGACCCAAAGGTAATCGTGTATGTCATAGTCTGCTAATAACTACTGTCACTACTTATGAAACTGACTTGTAAACACAATGTTTATTCTACTGTAGACACAACAGAATAACTGCTGTGTGTGTGCGTGCATGCGTGTGTGTGTGTGTGTGTGTGTGTGTGTGTGTGTGTGTGTGTGTGTGTGTGTGTGTGTGTGTGTGTGTGTGTGTGTGTGTGTGTGTGTGTGTGTGTGTGTGTGTGTGTGTGTGCCTATTATCTATTTAGCTATTAAACCTGATATTTGGCACTTTGTGTAATAATGTGACATAACTTACTTTACTAAATATGTAGACTAAATACATTCTGATGTGAAAATCCCTGCTGAGAATTATGTTGAACAAAAAAAATATTAACACATTGGCCAATGTGTGTTTTATAATGAAAACGATAATGCTGTAATCGTTGTTAGCTGTCCATTATGGAATATCCTCAATAAATGAGACTGCATTATACAAGTCTTTCTATCTTCATGAGCTGAGCAGGGTTTTACATTTCCTCAATGTTGCTCACAATGAGTGGGTCTCAGTACCATTGTATGTCAATATAAAATAAACAGGCATCAAGGTGAGAGGACTGTAATACAAAGTGAATTTAGGTAAACAAAAAAAATTAAAAAATCAGGTGTCGTAAGCAACAAGTGTACCTTGTCCCAAGAAACCGGGTCCTTTGCTCTTACCACTTCATAATTCATATTGTTTCAGTGCTGCAGTGTTTAGTAAAGTTGTTATTTGCAACAATAATGCGTGTTTATCATTCCCATTTTGCCGTAGCCTTGTGTTGTTTCCCATTGTGGAAACAACAACCAAAAAGCTTCAAAATGCACTGCCCCCCTCAACCACTAATCCTTTACTCTGATTGTTGTTTGCCTAATCCCATGAAGGGAAATCAGCAGAGTGAAGCTTCCTTTAGTACTTTCTTTCTTGCCATCATGAAAAGAAGCATCTCTTGAACTTCTTAGGAGCAGCAATTGACCTAGCATTTCATTTCTGGCAGATACGTCCCTGTTGGAGAACACCGCCACAGAGAAAGTATTGCCCTTTTAAGAAAATTAGTAGTTTATCTGAATTTTGACTGAAGTCAGTACTTCCCCTTTAAGAAACCCAGTATTTTTTCATACTATCAGAATTTTTTCTGTCTAGGACTTCTAATTGTGATTAGAGTACTTGTTAATATTTGGGGCTAATTTTGAGAAAAAATGTGTACTGCTTATATACAGTTTGAATTTTGTTTGAAAGAAAACTTTACAGAGGAATGAGTGGGAAAATTTCTGTCAGTTTAATACATATGCTTACTAGGTGATGATCTGCCTGCCATTTTGATTCTGTCACAGTGTGTGTGTGTGTGTGTGTGTGTGTGTGTGTGTGTGTGTGTGTGTGTGTGTGTGTGTGTGTGTGTGTGTGTGTGTGTTTGCTAAAACAGTACTGTCACTTTTAAAGTATTGCAAGTGTATGTGTGTTACTTGTGAACACTCAGTGACAACATACCTTTCAAATAACTTACACCAGCAACACTTACCACTTTTGGTACTTCTTATCTACTTTCAGCATATTTATTCAATCAGGTCCAGCTGTTCACCCACAGCAAACAGGAATAAAAAAAAAATCCTTTACCAAGCAGTAATTACCATTGTCACAGACTTAGTCTATGCCTCAGTCAGTAGTGGCCAAACATGCTGTGGCCACTTTTTTTTCCTCTTTCCACCCACTTTTCGACATTGTCTGTTATGCCCTCTTTGGTTATTCGTGTCCATTATAGTCATAAGAAAGCCATCTTCTCTGGATCAGGGAGACACTCTGGGAGATGCTTCTCAATGTAACTAAGGTAAGAGACCATTAGATCAGTCTGCCTTCCCTTCTTAAAATTTGTTGTTTGCTGGAACTCCCATTATGAAAAAACAAAAAGTTAAACATCATTCTTCTGATGAAGTTGCTACTATTAAAAAAGGTGAGTTCTATACCTTAGCTAGTCATGAATTATAGGTAGTAAATCCTTTACAGATGGGCATTCCTTATCAAATGATTCCTGAGGAAACAGGTTCTGATGATTTTTATTTTGATAGAGATAGGGTTTCTTCTACAGATTCCCAATGGCAGTTCTCTGATTTTGAGGAAAAGTTTAATTATTATCCTTCTATGGATGAATTTTCATTTAATTAGACCAGTGCCAGGATGAATGATGCATTTTTAAGGGAAGAAATAGGTGTTCCTCCTGAAATGAGGAGGTATTATGACATATTATAAATAGATATACCTCATTGCACTCCCGTCCCTCCTATATTCGCAGTCCTGGATGATGTTTTGAATGTTGCGTGTACTCATCTTGATAGCATTCAGTTCCTAAAAAAAAAACAATAGGATATATAAGGTAACTCAGGCTAATAAATGTATTTTCCTTCACTTTATGTCAGACTCTGCTGCTGTTTCCACAGTTTCACATACTGATAACAGACTAGTGCTCATTACCAGTCCATCTACTTGTGATAGGAAGGCTAAAATGTTACACTGTATAGGAAAGAGAACGTTTTCTTCTTTACTTTAGCATTCAGAATTATGCATCATCAGGCATACATGTGGAAATTTATGCAATGTCATTTGGGCAGTCTGGGAGACTTAGTTTCCTCTCTTCCAACAGAAGAATACTCTTTTCTGAACCAAACTGTTTCTATCCTTTCTCCACTATGTAAACATGCCCTGAACAGTTTGTTTGATTTTGAAGATAACATGTCCAGAGCTCCTGCTAATACAACCATATTGAGAAGGTTTGCTTGGGTAAGTACGTAAGTAACCAAAAGTTTGTTGACGAGGCAAAGGCTGAAATCTTAGATTCAAATTTAGATTAGGAGACATTGTTTTTATGTTCTGTTACCCAGATTATCAAACAATATCATGAAAGTAGGAAATTAATTTATGGAGTTTCTAAGATATTTTTATGTATTCCAGTACTAATCGTCTGAGCTCCCCCAGACGAAAAAGTCAAATAAACAAAACCATCCCCCTATTCGCAAACAAAATGAAAAGAAGAGATTGCCAGAGGGTAGCAACAATAAAATAAATCAAGGGTGTTTTCATTAAAAGAGACAACATTGCAGTACAGAATGATTATGCCAGCATTCCTTGCCTTCTTCCCTTTTGCTGGCCAATCTACTCCTGAATGCTTCTGGTACCAAAGAAAAAGTCCTCTTAGAGACCAGTACTAGAGTTTTTATTTGTAAACTTTTATGTCAAAGTTCCAAAGTTGAAAATGTTACCTTACAGAACCTGTTATATATATCTTGCTCTGCACATCCATTACTTGGTAACTCTAAACCTAAAAGATGCTTATTGCCAAATTCCCATAGGCGCAGGATTCATGACATTTCTAAGGTTCTCTGTTTCTGGGTCACATTATCAGTTATCTGCCTTACACTTAGCTCCAAGGGTATTCAGAAAATGCCAAGCCCCAGTCATAGCCTACAACAAATTTAACTGAATCCAAGTCTCCCCTTCTCTCCTGAGACTCCAGTCCTGTTTGTCACCACAGACATATCAGATTTTGTGTGGGGAGCAGTTTTCAGAAGGGTAAAAGTACAATGCTTATGGAATCTTTCAGACAAACTAAAGCACACCATTTTAAAAGAACTGGTCTCTGGGACCTCTTCAAGTGAGGACAGACAATACCACAATTATGTGGTATATAAGCAAGCAGGATAGTACAACAATGTACCCCTTGTGCAGGCTTGCAGTGAAAGCTTGGGATTAGCTCTTCATCATTCTCTAACCCTCCAAGAATCTTACATTCTGTCTAGTTGCTGACAATCTGGGCAGGGTCATGACAGATTATCTCAAGTGGAACTCCTCAAATACATCTGTTTGCCTCCTTTCAAAACAAGCATCTAGACAACTTTTATTCTGGGGCTCCCTGCAAACAAGCATGGAGAATAGATGTCTTTCTCTTCCCTTGGAAGGGAATGTTTCTTTATGGGTTTCAACCTTTTCCACTGATGTCCAGGGTAATTTTGAAGATTCATAAGGACACTCCAAAATAATTGTGGTGACCCACTTTGGACCCAGGCAACATCAGTTCTCCCTACTTTATGGAATTGGCCAAGGGCAATTGTCACAAGCTAACTCACAGACTGGATCTAGTCACACAAGACAGGGGGTCTTGATTCGCCCCAGTATCAATCAACTTCAGCTATCTGCTGGGTTGATTCAATTTTAGTACCTTTTAGACACCTTCTTCATGAGGACATGCAGCAGGTACTAAACAGCCAAGAAAGTATGCTAGTAGAAGTGGAAGAGATTTTCTTGTTGGTGTCTAGCCAATAACCAGGGTCCTATCAGGGATTTTGTAACACTGGTGTTGAAATATTTGTGCGAGTTACTTTGGTCTGGCCACACTTTTTCTTTTGTATAGGTTCATCTTGGGTCCATTTCAGCATATCTGCCCATGGATCCTCCTCTCTGTTCTTTGTTTGTTGTCAAACAGTTCCTGAAAGGGTTTTAATAGCTGAGACCTCCTTAAAACAGGTTACACCTCCTTGAGATCTCAACTTTGTGCTGGAGAAACTGATTGAATCATGTTTTGAACCTGTCCTTCAATAAAATTTAAAGTTCTTGAATTGGAAAAATGTACTCATCTTTCTCTGACATCTGCAAGAAGAGTATCTGAGTTGCAAGCTCTGATGGTGGTTAAAACCCATCTAATTTTCCATACGGATAGGCTATCTTTAAGGGAAAATCTTTCATTAATGCACAAAGTGGCTTTGGATCAAGCCATCAATCTTCCAGTTTTTTACTGAGAACCAAAAAAAAAAAAAAACAGGAAGAACAGGTTCTGTATACTCTAGATGTGCAGAGGCAACATAGGTACTATTTTTATTTATTTATTTTATTTTTATTTTATTTATTTTACATTTGTTGACTGGGATAGTCCGACTGGATACATGTCCATTTTCAGCGGAGGCCCAGGAAGAAAAGCTTCAAGGTACAAACAATAATATTACATAATTCTTGTTAAACAAAGTTTACAGGTTCTGTTCAGATATACAAGTAATACAATCACTCAAGGATTAAGATTACACAAGGTTAAAAGACCTTAAAAAATGCCACACAGTTAAGTTGCAAATGAATAATATTAGAACACAAACATAGGAAGAGGGCTAATCAGGCTTGGAACAACGACATAGCCAGTGCGATTTAAAATATTGTTTGAGACTTTTCTTGAATTGACTTAGGGTGGGTTCTAGAGTAATGTCAGCAGGTAGTGAGTTCCAGGTTTTACCAACATAGTTGGCAAATAGAGAGTTTATTAAGTTCAGGTTTGCTTAAGTTGGTGAATAAAGGGAAAGCATAAAGAAGAGTTGAGAGTAGATGACAACATGCAATGGCAATTTTAGCAGGTGGAGTTAGGAAAGGTTTGATCTTATAGAGTGAGCCACATTTTTTATTGATGGTTTTGATAGATTGACATGCATATTGAATTTGAGGTTATAGTCTATAATAACACCTAGAAGCTTCATGTAGGTGTCTGGAGAGATTATGGTGGTACCATTATTATATTTTATGGAGAAGGATGATACGGAGGACTTGTGAGTAGGAGGGCAACAATAGCAGCTTTGTTTTGTTGGGATTTAAAATCAGGTGACGATCAGGTAGCCACTTTTCAACTGTATTAAAAGTGTTCTGGGATAATGTCTGTAGATCAGACTGGGAGGTAGCAGACCAAATAAAAGTGGAATCATCCGCATATTGAATGCAGTTTGCATCTGGGATGACAGTGTAGAGGTCATTCTTAAATATGGAAATAAAAGAGGTCCTAGTATAGAACCCTGGGGAACTCCAAAAGTGTTGGGTAGGAGGTTAGATAGTTTGTTTTGCCATAGGACTGCCTGTTGTCTACTGCTCATAGGACTAGAACCACTGTAGAGCTTGAGTATTTAAGCACATTGTCTTTAGAGTGTGAATTAGTAGTTGATGATCAACCATATTAAAAGCTTGGAGAGATCCAAAAAGAGGGCAGAGGATAATTTGTTATTATTACGGTTATTATTTATGGCATTAGAGAAGGCAAGGAGGGCTGTGGTGGTACTATGATGGCCTGTAGATTGTTCTGAATCAGATAGCACAGCAGTTGACACTGGATCTATTTTTCCATAATTTCAGCCAGTGGTAACAGTATAGCTATGGGTCAGAAATTAGAAAGTTTAGTGGACCTGCCTTTTTTATGGAGTGGTATGACATGGGATATTTTACAGATGGAGGGGATGGAAGCTTCTGCTAGGGTTCAATTAATTAGAATGGAGATGGAGTATGCTTCTGCATTTGCAGCTTTCTGCAGAGACTCAACAGGTAGAAGATCAGCTGATAGGGTGTTCGGTTTTATTTTTTTGACTAGACCTCAAATGAATGATGTAGCAACTGGTTGAAAGCTAAAGGAGAGTTGGGTACTGGGAGTGGTGATCTTTGAGATGGGGTGGCTTGGAGATAGCTGACTAGCAAGGGACTGAATAGTCTCAGTGAAGAAACTATTAAAGGTGTTTGCAACATCCTCCGGTAGTTTATCAATAGTGGCTGCAGGGGTTGGAGTGGTGGTTTGTCCCAAGTGGAATAGTTTATTTATACCTGCCCAAAACGTTTGAGGGTTACTTTGATTTTTTTTGCTTTAGCTGACAATAATAATTTTTCTATTTAGTAAAATGGATTTTTTAGTCTCATTGCTTAGTTGCCGATATTTGCTTTAATGTCGGGGGCCTTTGTGGTGCATCATGTGGCACATGCTTTGTTTCTGCATGTGATTTTTTTTATTTGGTATCTTTAGAAAGCCATGCTGCAACTTTTGTTTTAGTTCGAATGGAGCGAACAGGAGCATGAGAATTAACGATAACTAGGAATTTGTAATTAACGTGAGCAACAGCTTCATCCAGGGGAAAATATTTTAGGACTGACCAATTGCATGCTGTGAGTTCTTCTTGGAATTTGGTAGGGTTAAAGTTCATATTCTTTCTCACTGTTTTTATGGTGGGCTGATGGGGGTTAACAGATTTGTGTTTGATTATACAGGTAAGAAAGTGGTCACTTAGGTCATCAGGGAGGGACCCTGATATGTACTCTTGGGGATGACTGTTAAGTATCCGGTCTAGTATACTTTCTTTATGATAAGGTTTCCCTATCCTGGTGGAAGAGGATATAATCTGTGTAAATCCATACAGGTTTACATCAGTGGTTGGAGATTCTGAGGAGCAGGTGTTCCAGTCTATGTTAAAACCCCAAGTACCATGGTTTCTTGAGGGGAGGTGCTAGATATCCAGTGCAGTATATTTTCTAGGGTAGTTGCATTATTCCACGGGGGAATGTGCATGTAAACAATATTTATACATTTGTTTCTATTAATTTGCAATTTGGTAGAAAGAATTTCTGCATTATTAACTTAGGGTGGTTGTAGGGGGTCCATAGTTACATTTAGTGTGGATTTATAGAGTACAGCTGCCCCGCCCCTTCCTGTTTTTGTGATCTAGCCTAAGTATGTTATATCCAGACGGTAGTACTTCATTGTCAGAAGTTGGGAGTTTTAGCCAGGTTTCGGTCAGGCATAGTACATCAGGAGTGAACAGCTAAGAGAGCATGCAGGTTTTGCACCTTATTATTTATATTTCTAAGATTTAGGTAAAAGGCCAGGAGAGAGTTGGGGGGAATATTTTTTGATAGAGTTTTGGTAGGGCTACTAATACAGGATGTAGATTTATCAAGAGTAGATGGTCCAGGGTTTGGGTGGATGTCCACATCCATTGTAAGGTTATAGAGTAAGCTTATTATAAGCTTCAAGAATTTATTTATTAGCTTTGGATAGGGTCTGGATTTGAGGGCAGTTGCGGTGGTGCAGCACTTAGTGTTGCCACCTCACAGCAAGAGGTTCTCTGGTTCAATCCTCAGCTGGGGTGCCTTCTGTGCGGAGTCTGCATGTCCTCCCTGTGGTTGCGTGGGTTTCCTCCAGGTGCTCCAGTTTCCTCCCACATCCCAAAGACATGCTGTAGGTGGATTGGACACTCTAAATTGGCCTTAGGAGTGAGTGTGTGTGTGTGTGTGTGTGTGTGTGTGTGTGTGTGTGTGTGTGTGTGTGTGTGTGCACCTTCTGTGGAAGGTTGGGCTCCAGGCTGGCAGTTTAATACTGTAAAACTCCACTGCCAATCATGAGCAGGACAGGTGATCTGCTGTGGCAACCCCTAACCAGGAAAAAGCCAAAAGAAGAAGATAGCGTCTGGATTTGGAGCTAATGTATCTGGAAGTAGTGGGTTGATAGTATGCACAGGATAAGGAATTGGATATAGGGCAATTTATTAGGTGGTCTGTCACATTTGTTACTATTGGAGTGGTGGTTTGGCATTTTGGGTAGTGAAATCCTAGGTAATACTAATATTTATAAAAGGTGAGGAGATATGGGATAAGCATAAGGGGTAGTATAGAAAATAGTAACATTGTATTGGGTGGTTGTTTTGTAAATGGCACTGACTATCTTAATTGTATTATCAGTAGGATATCTTAGGAGGATAAAGAAAAGGTAATGGGAGGTATGGGGCAGTAGTATTAATAAGGTAGGTGATGATTGGTTCTGATAGGAAGGGGTGTGGTTTTCTTGTTATAAATTTAGCACTACTGGGGGGTGGGTAGGAATAGGTGGCAGGGCAGGGTGCAGAGTGAGCCAGAGCACAGCGAAGGAGACTGGAGTGGGGCTAAACCAGTCCAAACATGTCTTACAGCCTGCGAGGACAATGTAAGTAAAATGGGGAAGTAAAATAGTGATTTAAGTTTGACAATATGTTTTCCTATTTCTTTTAGTGTAAATATATTGTATTTATTACATTTGAAGTTCAAATTGTTACAGTTTCTTACGTTTAGCCACCATGTTTATCTTTTGTTGTGAGTCACTATACACTAGGCTATTGTCAATTTTTAGTAGAGTAGGGTTTATTTCTAAGAGATTTCTGGGAACACCTAACAGTCCTACAAACCCAAGAGCTGTTTAATATAACTAGCATTTAGGCAGAAATAATATTAACCTTGGCAAAATTTATTTTTAAGAGTAGAAGGACAGAGCAGTATGCTGTCCATTTAGAACCTTGTCAGGGTGGTGTCCTTTAGGCATTGCTGGCCTTTCAGGGTGGGAGCATTATTCAGGGCTTAATGCCTGGTAAAGGATATTATAATTAGTACATTGGCTTTCTAAACTAGACTTAAACTAACATTTCTGGAGACAGCAATGTATAACTTTAAACTAAATGTAGCTTTACAGTTATTCAATGGACTGCAGCAGTTAACCAGAGGAATAAATATTAGTGACAACCAAGTTAAAGTGTTTTACAACTTTTAGGATATCAGAGGTTACAAGTAATATCCTAGTCTCTGTATTTGTTAATATATACCTCCAGTACTTCAGCAATTTGTGCAGTAGTGTTAATGCATAAGCTCAAATGCTTTTAAGAGTTCAACCAAATTAGCATTACTAGTCAATAAATGCTGTCCATTTTGCAAAAAAAAAAAAAAAAAAAAAAAAACAGGCTAGATCAGTTATGCAATCATATTTGCAATCCAGAGTGTTACAGCAAGAAGATTAACATCTGTAAGCAGTTATCTATATTTTATCATTGAAAACAGGAACTGTAATACATATAACGTTACAATCATTTTTTATTTTAAATTTAGCACTATTAGTTTAATAACGTTTAGAAACAGGCTAGCTCAGTTATGCTATCATTTTAGCCATCTAAAGTATTACAGCAACAAGATTAACTCAGACCTTTAGAAAAGCGAATCACCTATTTATTTATTATCAAGGGGCAAAAAGGGGACAGTGTCTTAATAGACAATTTCCAGTTAATTGTCCTCAGCTATTAGTTTCTATTACCCCTACTATGGCAAATCCATTTCAGGCAGTATCAAAGCACATTCTTCTAGAGCCTTGTCTTCTTCAATGGTATACTGGAAGGGGGTGAATTCAAAAAGCATTGCAGAGGGAGCTATTTGGTCCTCTGTACATACTTTTACAAAACATTATTAATTGGATTCCTTTTCTAGGTCCAGGTCAAACCTTTACAAGTAACATTTTCTAGGGGCTCCTGGATCCATATCTGGCCTCCTCCCAGGAGGGATTTTGGTATACAACCTATATAGCCTAAATGCTATAGCAGCTGTGGAAATGATGAACAAAGTACATTTGTGTAAGTTGCACTTACCTATAATAGTAGACGTTCATATTCCTTACTACTGCAGTTGCTGCACCCACCCTCCACTACCTACTCTAGTATATAGCTATTAGGATATAAAGTACGGCTGTTTCCTTTCTACTTTATATGTTTTAGTTCTGATTTATAAGCTTGCAATAAAAGTCAAATGCAATAAAAAATTAAGAATTCTCATTAGTGGGCTACAGAATATATTATATATTATATATTATATATTATATATTATATATTATATATTATATGTTATATATTGTATATTCTATGTTTTATTATAGTTGTGCCTGACTAAGTCTTCATATGAATACAAGCTAGGAGACGTCATTGAATCCACAAATTAATTGGTCATCCAGCAGGATGATTTGTCCCAAATAAATAACTAATGCCAAGATCATGGACCGAAACTTAATGCCAAAAATGCATTATTGTACCGTTCGGGAGGTCATCAACTGAAGGAACTACCACGTTGACAATACACACCTAAGAGATGACCCAGTTGTTATGGATTTGGGAACGTATGTGGACAGTGACCTAACTATTGATCAACATGTGTCTATTGTTGCCAGAAAGTTTGTCTATATTGCACAGCTTATAAACAAAGGGATTGCATCTAGATCTAGGAATGTCATTGTCCCTCTTTACTTAGCCCTCATTAGGCCAGTCATTGAATACAATGTCCCCTTTGGCATGTTTCTGTCCACACACATACAGCAACTGGAATGTCCACAGAGATGCTTATTAAAAAGATACAAGGCCTAAACAACATAGTGTTGAGTATATGTTCATTATCTGCTCATAAGGCAGCTTGTACACTACAGAGACATTGTGCTAACTGACTTGCAACAAAAGTGAAACTAGCAGTCTGACCTTCCATCTTGTCCGGTGCTTGGATGTTTAGGCAAGTAAAGAAAACAAAATCAAAAGAGAGGAAATTCACAATTTGATCCTGCAGTGAACACTAATATAAGAGTATAAGATAAAACCGGGAGGAGCAACCAAAGACAGACGTAGTAAAGGCAGGCAACCCAAAATCCATCAAGCTTAAAACAGCAGTTCAGACTGGCTAGGTGGACATTGTGGATTCCTGGTTCTATGGAGCACAGTCACAGCTGGCCTTAGGCATAGGCGAACTAGGTGGCCGCCTAAGGCGCCATACAGGCCGGCCTTGTAAAGGGTGCGTTATTTATTTTAATTAATATAAAGTTTGAGCTCTTCTTGGCATTGAAACCAGAGGCAGAGGAGAGGGGAGGTAAGTCAAGAACCCTCCCACTTACAGTGGCAGGTTAGCCAGGAGGCTTAAAAAAAATCTTTACTTTGCACTGCGAGAGTCTTCTTTAAGGAGAAACTTGTGTGCATCATAATGCCAACATCATTCAAATGCATTCTGGAGTTCTGCATAGAATTTAAGCCAGCTGTTCAAGATAAGAGTTAAGTATGTGTCCGTGTGTGGCCGTTTGGTTTATAAAGAAGGTGAGTGTATATGTGTGTCACTGTGTAATTTAAACTGTTCATTTCTGTATGAGAGAGAATGTGTGTGGGCATGTATGTATGTGTATGGAATTTAAATTCGCTGTTCTGTTTTTGAGATATAAAGTGCGTGTGTGTTACTGTGTGTGTGTGTGTGTGTGTGTGTGTGTGTGTGTGTGTGTGTGTGTGTGTGTGTGTGTGTGTGTGTGTGTGTGTGTGTGTGGGATTTAAACTAGCCATTCGTTCCTTTGAAAGAGAAAGTCTTTGTTGCTGTGCAACAGTGCAAGAGAGTATGTGTGTGTTGCTTTGTGAGAGAGTCATTGTATGTGTGTGCTGCTGTGGTAGAACAGAAAAGGTAGGTGTGTGTGTGTGTGTGTGTGTGTGTGTGTGTGTGTGTGTGTGTGTGTGTGTGTGTGTGTGTGTGTGTGTGCGCGTGCATAATTTAAACTAGTTGTTTTGCTCATTTCTGTATGAGAGAGAAACGTGCGTGTCTGTGTGTTGTATGTGAGCAGAGTAGGAGTGTGTGGAATTTAAACTAGTTGTTAGTTGCTGTATGAAAGAGAAGGTGTGTGTGTGTGTGTGTGTGTGTGTGTGTGTGTGTGTGTGTGTGTGTGTGTGTGTGTGTGTGTGTCATACATGAAACCTCTCAACTTCTTAGAGCAAGAAATCTGAACAAAGCCATGAAGTGGGATAAAGGCCCTAAAATAGGGACACTTTTTAAATATTGCTCTTACAAACATAGAAAGCTGATAGAAAACTGATAAGTTTTGCATTAGCGTTGAATTTTCTGAAGGGTATGAAGTCTGAAACTCAAATCTCTGTCATTACTTCAGTCTTGAAAGATTTACCAGTAATTTGCCAGAAAACCATAACTTTTTGGAAAACAGACCAAAAATAAGGTCCTACTCAAGTCTCCAGATTTAGCATTATAGTTTTTGTCTATTTCTCATAATTTGTGTTTTTCTGGCAAATCAGGGAGGACTTAGGTCACTAAATAGCACTGCAAGCCATGAAGGCATGTGTTATGTTAATTTCAGCTCCATAAGTGTATCAATATCTAGTCAGTATTCACCTCACAATGTCTTATTGTGCCTGTATAATTTGCCACATGTGCTTTTAAAGGGCAGTCAAGATTTTACAACACGTCTTCCAGTAAAGCGTTTCTTGGTTTTAGTGTACCAAAGTTCGTTTTGGATTTCATGTTTTTAATAAGTGTTATTCTAGCAACTTTCTAAGTTAAAAAGAACAATACTTCAAACTACTGTTTATTTGGCCATTGCATCCACATTATTTTAAGCTCCGTCCAGATTTTTTGCACTAAGACGTGGAAAGTTATGCATACCTCTCAAATGTCCAGACTTTTGCCTCATATTTGTAGCCTATTCCTCATAAAAGTTATAGTTTTCCGACAAATCACTGAGGATTGAAATAACTAAATGTCGAACATTTGAGTTTCAGCCCTCATTTCTTTCAGAAAATGCATGCTAAGACAAATGCTTCTAAGCCTGTAAGAGCAATATTTAAATTTGTCCCTCTTTTTGGGGCCTTTGCCCCTCCCCCACTATTTTAGGCTTTGTCCAGCTTTCTTGTACTAAAAGGTTGAGAGATATGGAGGCATGGTATGTAATGCCTTAGTTGCCGATTATATGGTGCATTTTAAGGGGGATAGGGTTTCTGTATTCCCAAGTATCCTCTTTTCTATAAGATGCCTAGTTGTCGGTTTCTCAGTCATTCCCAATTACAATATTACCAGATTACCAGTTTTTTAATGTGAAGTAGGCAATTACTTTGTCAAGGACAGCAGGCACTGAAATTGTAGATGAAGCACTGAAATGTAAAGTTGTTTGCCAGTAACAGCCTCTTCATTATTTACAAATCTCTTTAATGTAGAATTATTCGGATGAATTTTACTTCTGCAGACATTGTGCTTGGAGACTGATACTGGTAGATTGTAATGACAGAAGCTTGAGTGGCCTTTTATGGTTAAAATGTTCTGAAATGGGCAGTTTTGTCATTATTGGGTCATGCAATTTGTTTCATTGCTTGCTGGAAAAATGTTCAAATTTACAAATTTAAAACATACTAACAGGTGCTGTATTATGCAAGGAATATAATTTATTACAATCAGGAAGGTGAAGCAAAGAACACATACGGGTATTCATGGCCATAAAAATGTATTCAAGGAGCCTGTAGTTTGAAAATAGCCCAAAGGTAAACTTAATTCTCCACTTTCCAGATGCATTTTATTTGAATGTAGGTTTTAATGCTGTTTCAATGGCAGGGAAGTTTACTGCTCATGCTAAGCCTGTTTTCATTGTGAGGCTGTACTGTTTAGAAAGTGGCTATTGGTGTCTGTGCATTTTATTTCAAAGGAAGAAAATTTACTGCTGCTCATGCTAAGTCTGTTTTCAATGTACAACTGTTTTATCAAATAGCACACTGTTGTAGAATTTGAAAGCAGTGTTAGTAGCATAATTGCCTTTGGTGCAGAATATCGGAGTACACATATGATTGCAGATTATTTGGTGTATTATAAGGAGGAATAGGGGTTCTACACTCCTGAGTGTTTCCTCCTTTTTATGAGATGCATAGTAACTATGAACTTGTCGGTTTTAGTCATTTCCTATTGCAATATTACCAGTTTACCAATTTTTTTATGTAATATAGATGATTAATTCAAGGGCAACAGGCACTGAATTTGTAGATGAAACATTGAGGTGTAAAGTTGTTTGCCAGTAGCATATTATTCATTAGTTACAGATTTCTTTTAATGTGGCATTATTCCCAATGATTTTACTTCTGTAGAGATTTTGTATCGAGTGATATTGTTGGATTGCAATGACAGAAGTCTGGGTTGCCTTTTATGATTGAAATTTTCTGAAATGGGTAGTTTTGTCATTGGTCTATACTTTGTTTCATTGCTTATTAAAAAATGTTTAAAACTACAAATTTAAAACACATTCTAACAAGTGGTGCCTTATTATACAAGAAATATAATTTACTACAATCAGGAAAGTGAATAAAAGAACACATGTATATATGCATCTAAAATGAGTGCAAGGAACCTATTTAGAAAATGGCCCAAAGGTAAACCTAATCCTCCACTGGCCAGATGCATTTCCTATGAATGTGGATTTTCATGCCGTTTCAATGGCAGAGTTTATTGGTCATGATAAGTCTGTTTTTATTGCGGGACTGTATTGTTTAGCAAATGGATATCTGTGTTTGTGCTGTTCTAGTTTAGGCTACTGTGCACAGGGAGGAGAGAGGTTGCTATTCTACTTTCACTGAGCTGTAAGGCTCGCTCGCCTACCCAAAGTAAATTAAACTGTTTAGATTAACTTAAGCATCCCTTTGAAAGAAGGCACATGGGCTTCTACTTTCTGAGGACATGACTTTTACAGTAAAATGTGTGAAGGAGCAACAGATAAAGCAGGTTTATTAAAAAAAAATTACACCTTCCTTCACTTGCAGTTTAACTATATTACAAGGTATCTTTTCTTCCTATGCATTTAAAAAACTGAAGGAAATGATTGGAGTTGCTTTCTTGGGGTGTGACCTACATGTGGGTGTGACTTATAGAGGTGTTTCATGAGTATGGTGTGGGTGGGGCTTAAGGGGTGCTGGAGTACTACTTCACCTAGGCGGCATTTCAGCTAAGTCCGGACCTGAGCACAGTGGGGCAGCAAATGTATTTAAATAGTTTAAGGAGACACCTTTCACAAAATAATACTTATGTGCTTACCCACAATAGCCAAGAAACAATGAAAGAGAGGGAATTATGTGGAACTCCCTTAAAGCAAATGCAAGTCTTGAAATGGCCTCGCACTCACCACATAAAAGTAAACTATTGTTTATTACCAACCGTTAGACCATTTAAATGACAAAATAAAGTACAGTTATTCACTACAGTTAACAAATATAAGTTGCTAAAGCAGATAAAGACTTTAAACCTAAACACAGATCAAGAAATAAAGAATCTTCACCTATCTTTGCTGTTGGATGAACCAAAACTGTCACAAACCAGCAACAGTTTAAAGGAACACAGTAATAGCAGTTTGGGATGATGGAAACATTCTTAAAACTCTTAGCTCTGAAAATGGCTGACCTGGAACTGCCTTAAAGCAAACATAAGACCTGAACTAGCCAGACTGTTAATTACAACATAAAGAAATATGGTAAAACAAGTCCTGCTGACTGTAAAGCTGTGCTCAGCCACAAACGAAGTAGTATGAACAAAAATGTAGAACATCACCACAGCAAACCAATAAAAAGCAGATGGCAAAGACCAATGTAAAATCTAAATAAACTTTTATTCAAACACAGGTGAGCGCTTCCGCGATAAAATCACTTCTTCAGACCATACAAAAAAATCAGCAGCATCTCAAATATTTAAAATGCAATCAATTAAATATCTACCAATAAAAAACATTCAAGTACAATAGCCATAACAATTTAAAGGGACAGCTTTTTTTTTAAGGCAGAAACCATAAAAGGCTATTGCCATAAAAACACACATAGCAGTATATTTATTTAAGAAGCTTTCTTTCTTTCAGAACTAGCTGAAAAGGCACTGATTCATTCAAACCTGTACCTCTGT
The DNA here is from genome assembly GCF_019279795.1 of Protopterus annectens. Classification (NCBI taxonomy): domain Eukaryota; kingdom Metazoa; phylum Chordata; order Ceratodontiformes; family Protopteridae; genus Protopterus; species Protopterus annectens. The sequence continues at coordinate 1,676,261,481 of NC_056726.1, forward strand.
GTGCTGATAGTTTAAGAATCCATCTTAATTCCTTCCCTTTTGTGACATTAGTTATATCACCCAACCTAAAACTTTCATAAATTACTTCTACTGCTATAAACTTAAACCAATGGTTAGTGCCTTTCTCTAGTATATGTTTAGCTAAGGCACTATAACTATGGCCCTTATTGGCACAATAATAATGGTCTATAATTTGTTCCTTAAGTCACCTATTAGTTTTTCCTATATAAAATTTTGAACAAGTCACACACTGTGCTAAATAAACTAAGTTTATGGTATTCATGCAACCATATAGCCAAACTGGAGGCTAAGCTCTCTCAACTCAGTACTGGCATAACCAGTCAGGAGGAGAATGAAACCACACTCACTACAATTCCAGTCTCACATAGACCTACCATGACAGCAAACCAAACACATAATCACACAAAAAAATACTCGGAGGCTCTAAATAAAGATCTGCCTAAGCAGCAGAGACCTCCAAAGCAGACACCCAAGCAATCGCTACCCCAAAACAAAACACGTGCAACACATATCTCACAAAGCCAGTGTGCCGAACAGTCACAGCCCTTAAGACTAAACAACACACCTGATACACTTGTAATAGGTGACTCTATCGTCAGGCACACTGACGTCCCGCTCACCAGGCTGAACAAGGAGTGAGCAGCCTGTCGGGTGCTAGGATCTGCCACATAATACAAGCACTCAGGTCACTCCAAGGCAAGTACAAATATGACTCGGTCATTGTCCATGCTGGTGTGAATGACCTGAGTTGTACCTCCCTGGACTACATGAAAAGAGACATAAAGGAGCTCTCTGAGCATGTAGCCCAGGCCGGTATGACCCTGACCTTGAGTAGCATCTTACCCTCACCAAGAATGATGCCACAATATGAAGACAAGATGATCAATTTCAACAATTGGCTTAAGTACTGGTGTCATTCAAAGGGGATCCAATGCCTGTCAGCTTGGGATGATATGCTCGACAAGCCACGATGCTTCGCTAGCGACGGCTTGCACCTGTCACCCCTGGGCTTTCGGATATTGGCAAAGGCTCTTGCTACCCCCATAGTGCCTTTTTTAGGCAAGGCTCAAAAGACAAACCCACCTCCAAAGGTATCACAAGGGATAAGAAACTAAGAGTAATGCTACTCAATGCCAGAAGTCTAAACCTCAAGATGCATGCACTCAAAACTCTCCTTAGCATGGAGAACATCGATATCTGTGCAGTAATAGAAACCTGGTTCAGGGCTCCCGAGAGCACCCCAGCACTACCAGGTTACACCTCATACCATGCTTTTCGGCCCCAAAACTTGGACCGAACCACAAAAGGAGGGGGAGTATCGATATTCATAAAAGATACCCACACCTCCAGGTTGGTGGCAAAGCACAAAGCATCAGAGACTATCCATGTGCAACTAACAGTGGGTAAAACTGCCTTCCAGTTTATAGCCTGCTACAGACCACCCTCCCAAACCCAGGAACCCCACTCGGCCTTCCTGAGAACACTGGAAAATATGAAGGTCTCTCCAAACACCATTATATTGGGCGACTTCAACTACCCAAACATAGACTGGGAGCATTACTCTAGCTCCAACACCCTAGCCCAAAGGTTCCTAGAATTTATAAACTCAAATGCTATGGAACAACTTGTTACCACTCCCACAAGAGGGGAAAACATACTGGACCTGATCATCACCAACATGGGGACTCTATGCTCCAGACCAGAAGTGTATCCCTCACTGGTAAGATCAGACCATAAACTAATCTCACTGGATATTCACAACCCGAGCCCACCCCTGCCCAGAAAACCACAGTGAAAAACTTCTCTAAAGCAAATTTCACACTCCTCAAAACCGAGGTGGAATCCTTCAAAGCCCCCGGCCTGTGGAAAATACAGCCCAGACCACAGAATCCTTTATAAATGCATTCTATGAACACCTTCAGGAATGCATGGATCATGCGATCCCAAATAAAACCAAGACCCAATCCTCCAAAGGCAGACGTCCTGTCTGGTGGACCCCAGCCATAAACAAACTATACAATAGAAGGAGGAAGCTACTAAATGATAGAGCAAAATCCCAAAAGGGAAGGCATCACTGATCAGTATTAGCAAAAACTACGGGCACTCATAAAATTGTCTAAGGCCAGCTTCGAGAGAAAAATTGCACAGGACACTAAGGATAATCACAAGGCTTTCTTTAGTTATGTTAGTAACCTGGGTGGTAATTCCCAGATATGCTCAGAATTAGTCCAAAATGACAAAAAATACACTAAACCCACAGACATTGCCAACATCCTAGCTGACAGGTTCAGCGCAAACTTCTCCCCCCCTCCCCACCAAAAGGGCAAATATCTATCCCAGCAGAGTGCTGCCCCCCTGACATCTCAGATGCTCAGGTAAGAGCCGCCCTCTCCAAAGCAAAAAACACAGCATCAATGGGACCAGACGGTGTCCCGGGCTGCATCCTACATGAACTCCAAGAGGAGCTAAACCCAAACATAAAACTACTGTTCAATCTCAGCCTTACTACAGGATATGTGCCCAAAGAGTGGCATACAGCAACAGTGGTCCCTCTCCATAAAGGTGGTGCCTCAATGTATCCTGGAAACTATCGTCCCATAAGCCTGACTAGCTTGGTCTACAAAGCTATGGAAAGGATCATCATGGACCTCATAAATAAAGATATTGGGGACCTACAGACACTGGATCCTACCCAGTTCATCTTTGTTAAGGGCAGATCCTGCCTCTTAAACCTGGTTGATTTCTTTGAAACAGTCACCAAGGCGATTGACGAGGGGAAGGTGGTCCACACAGCCTACCTGGACCTCGCAAAAGCCTTCAATACGATACCCCACTCAGGCATTATAGATAAGCTCACCAGCTTAAATATAAACCCCTATGTCACTAGATGGATTGCAAACTGGCTCAAGGACAGAACCCACATGGTTAGAATTGCTGGAGCCATGTCAGACTCCAAACCAGTTACAAGTGGTGTCCCACAAGGCTCAGTCCTGGGACCTCTCTTGTTCGGTATATATTTCTCGGAGGTACAGGCCAACACGGAAGGACTGTGGCTGACCAAGTCCGCAGATGACTGCAAACTGGGCGCCATAATCGACTCTCCAGCCGACACAAGCATCCTCCAAAAGGGCCTCATAGAAACAGACAACTGGTGCCAGAGCCATGGCCTCAAGCTAAATGCCAAAAAGTGTATAGTCATCCCCTTTGGCAAAAACAAAGTGCCCACAAATTACCACATAGGTGGTAATCCATTAAGTACAGAAGAAGTAATTAGGGACCTGGGGACCCACGTTGATAGCAATCTCTCATTTGACAAGTGGTTAGAAAAACATTTTATATAGCCCACCTAATCATGAAGGGATTCACATCTAGATCAGGGGAGGTCATCGTGCCTCTTTACTCATCCCTCATCAGGCCCATAATTGAGTACAATACCCCGTTTGGGATGTACCTTACCAGACACCTGCAGCAACTGGAAAGACCCCAAAAGTACCTCACCAAGAGGATCAAAGGGCTCAAACAGATGCCATATGCTGCCCGGTTAAAGAAACTCCAGCTCTACTCAGTGGCATACCGCCTGTTCAGAGGCGATCTGTGCCTGACGTATAAAGCCATGTCCAACCCGGAATTAATGGACATGCGGCACCTAAGAAAATCCAATTCCCATCAAGCTACGCGCTCGAGAGACTTGAACCTCAGCACTGAAATAAATAGGACATGCTGGAGGGACAGATTCATAACCCAGAGGCTCCCTTCACTCTGGAATAAAATCCCAGTCCAGGTTAGGCAAAGTCCCTCATTGACTCTCTTCAAGAGGAATCTTGATGAGTGGATGGGAGATCATAGGTTTACCCCGGGTATCACTTCTGTGTCACTGTTAGACAGAGGCACAGTATACTAACCTCGAAAAAGGGCATAGCAAAATAAATTTAAAATGGGTGGCGAAAGCCAAACACATTCTGGCTAGGCTTATAAATGCCCTAGGGCAGATAGCCTAGTATGAACCTATGAACCTATGAACAATTAGCTTTAACTTTAAAAACATAATGATTACCATTGTCTGGTTGTATAAATGTATTGGATACATCAATGTATTTAGAAAAATTACATTTACCCCAGATAGAGGTACCAAAACTAGTTCTAATACTAGGTTGCTGTAGTTCACTTGTATTAGGGAAACAGAGCTGTCAATGGGCCAAAGTTATAGTGCCTTAACTAAACATATACTAGAGAAAGGCACTAACCATTGGTTTAAGTTTATGGCAGTAGAAGTAATTTATGAAAGTTTTAGGCTGGGTGATATAACTAATGTCACAGAAGGGAAGGAATTAAGATGGATTCTTAAACTATCAGCACATAGAGGTGCAGGTTTGAATGAATCGGCACCTCTTAAGTCAGTTCTGAAAGAAAGAAAGCTTCTTAAGTAAGTATACTGCTATGTGTGTTTTTATGGCAATAGCCTTTTATGGTTTCTGTCTTAAAAGAAAGTTGTCCCTTTAATTTTTTACGGCTATTGTACTAGAATGTTTTTTATTGGTAGATATATAATTGATTGCATTTTAAAAATTTGAGATGCTGCTGATTTTTTGTATGGTCTGAAGAAGCGATTTTATCATGAAAGCGCTCACCTGTGATTGAATAAAAGTTTATTTAGATTTTACACTGCTCTTTGCCATCTGCTTTTTATTGGTTTGCTGTGGTGCTGTTCTACATTTTTGTTCATACACCATAAAGAAACTAAAGTTTAAAACCAACAGACCATTTAACTTACAAAATGAAGTACAATTATTTACTGGAATTATTAATATAGATTTAAAGACCTTAGCTGTAGCAGATACAGACCATTAAAGTGAATTTAAAAATAGATCAAGAAATTAAAAACTTCACTTATGTTTGTTGCCGAATGTATTGTGGCTATCACAAACCAACCGCAGTTTAAAGGAATACAGAAATGACAATAGTCATTTCATTTAAACAACTGCCTAGCAAAATAATATTGATGGGACAAGGGAATACCTTAACATTCTACCAATTTTTATTCTAAAAACACAGATAAGCAGCACTGTTTAGACCCAGTATTTGTGGTTGACGTGTAGTACATAATGAGGTTAGTTTTTACATTTTATGCACTACCATTGTAAGCAATTATAAATTATTGGATCGTTAGGTTGATGGCTGATGTGGGACATGGCCTGAATGACCATGTACCCCTAAGACCCATTTTAAAGAACAGACCACTATGTAGGTGATTTTAACCATTATAAGCTTTCTATCATTTTTGTATATGACTTTGTATTTTTGAATTAACTTTCTCTGTATATATATATATATATATATATATATATATATTTGTATGTATTTAATATACAGGAATTTATTTTAGTATTTTAATATTTTTAGAAGGTATTTTCTTTTTAAGTTGTTAATTGATGGGGACATGTGATCTATGATGTTAGTTTAAAACAGGTGATTTGATAGCAGTATGGATACACCTGAAGAAGCATTCGTGAAAGCACTTGTGTACTGTGTGAATAAACAGCTGTAGATCCTGAAGAAACTGGAGCCTTGTCTTTGCTATTGTTTTGCCACTGGATTTCTGTTTTTTTATTGCAAAGACACCTTGAGGTTGTTGTTTTTTTCTTTTTTAATTATAAATTCTTGTTGTTTTTGGTTTGTCAACTGCTTCTTTATCCCCAAAATTCACCTTTCTATTTCTCTTTAAGTTTTAATGTCCATTTCAGTGTCAGAAGACCTACAATGATCTATAATACCTCACAGCAAGCTGCAGTGTACAGATGACGGACAAGACAAGGTCCTGTGGATGCCAGCCTTCTGAAATACAGTTGCAACTATGATATTGCTCCCATCTGCATGGTTGGTCTAGGCAGCTCTTCAGATATTTTATAACTCTTTGCTAATATTATAGTATCGCACAAAACAGCTATGATTGCATTTACTGCTGCCTTTCTCTTCCACTTTTACCAAAAACTTTACCCTGCGAGTACCTCAGCACAGACCCTTTTCCCTCTCACAGATGGGTTTGACCAATATTTGCTCACTAGAAACATGCATAGTGGGCAAACATTGTCCTACTATTTACCTGGACAGAGAACTTCATAAGCATTCTCTCTTTTTAATTTCTCCAAGTCTTTTGGGTTTCTAATACCATGACGGGAATGGACCTCATTCCTAAGTCAAAGTATGATTAAAGTTCATGAAATTAGTATGGTTTCAATCTTTGATGTCAGCCAAAAGTGCTCTTTGGAGCACCCGCAATGTGCCCAGTAATGACTCCTTCTGCAATTCATATGGAGTTACATGGATTGGTAACATATTTAAATACGATTGTAGAATTTTTTATAAGACGTGTTGCTCCTACTACTATTGGAACTGTCTGGGTATCCTTCTACCACATTGCTCTCATTTTTGCCTGCAGATCCTGAAATTTTATGACTTTGTGTTTCTCTATAAGCAAGACACTGTAGTCACTGGGTGTGGTGATTTCAGTGATCAATGCTGCTCTTGTCATCTTTTCTTGAACCACTATATCTGGTTTTCTAGCATCTGTCTTTTGAACTGTTGGCAATGGATGATCCCATGTGATATAAACTTCATCATTTTCTATGATGCTTTGTGGCTCATGTTTCCAGTGTTTTTCAGCCACTTCAGTACCATAATGTTTGCACAATCCCCAGTGCAACAATCTTGCCACATTATTATGTCTTTCAGTATACAGTCCTTCTGCCATTAGTATGTCGCAACCTGCAACAAGGTGTGCAACTGTTTCCAATTCAATTTTACAAAACCTAAATTTGTTTATTTCTCCCACATGTTCAATGGACTTTGTAAACCAATGTTTACGTAACCCACTATCTTGGGCTGCCAATATTAACCTTTCATCTCTTGGTTTGAATTTGCCTCTCCTTTACCATTCCTGCATTCATTCCTGATGAACATGAGGTTCTTCCAGAAGTTTTCTATACTTGCAACAATATTTATGCTTTTTCCACATTTTTTGCCTTCTCGTGTGGTCCTTCGCCTTATATTCTTTCTTTTGGTTTTTGGCACATTCAGTTGCTTTCTGATTTTTATCCACTTCTGGTTTGATTTCCATTCCTGCTTGATGCTGATATGCTTCTGCTAAATTAAGCAGGGAAGTCATCTTAGATTTATTCTCCTCATGTTTCAAAACTTTCACTAAGTTTGGTCTTGTGAGGTCAGCAGATATGTGTGGAGTCCCACGATTGCATATCTATACATATAATCAATTTCAAGGAGGCCCATTCCTCCTTCAGAATAGGGAATATATAATCTTGGTATTTTATAAATCATTTGGTGAGCATGAAGCATCCTTCTTGTTTTTCTGACTAATCTATCCAACACGCTTTGGGGCCAGTCAATCACTCCAAAACTGTAAGATAGGATAGGAAGAGCAAATTGGTTTATAGCTTGAATTTTGTTCCTAGATGTCAGTGCTGTTTTCAGGATTAATTTAAGTCTTCTGAAATGTTCCTTACTACATTTTTTTGCATTTGTTTGTGTTTTATTGTTGATCCTTCATCAATTCCCTAATATTTATACACTCCCTCTTGCTCAAGTTCTTTTGTATCACATTCTTGTCCCAAATTGATGTTTTCCTGACATTACAGTTTTCCTGCTTTAAAGGTTGCTTTTGTCTCCTGTATAGAAGCTACCATTTATCTGCAGGTGGAGTTGTAACCGATGATGACGTCCATGGCAGAATAGCTCACATGTTGTTAGGAAGACATTGAGATAGTACAACCATGTACAGAAAGCTGAAACATTAATAGTACAGGTATTATTACTTACTTCTGGGCTTCCAGTTGTTTTCTTTCAATCATTTTCCTGGTGCATTACTACCTTTTAATGACCTACTTCTTTTCCACTGTGTGTGGGCTCTGCAGTGTGCACACATCCACTCACTCATATGCTACAGCTTTACTGAATCATGCTCCTCTCTCCAACTGCCTCCATCCATGGTAATCTTACAGTGGTCTTAGTTATATACCCTCTTAATGCCTCTGACCTATGAATGAATGCAGTAACATAATTAACTCCAGAGCTTATTCCATCCCACCAACCCTCATCTAATCCAAATAGTAACTACACACTGTGAACTCATATGGAATTAAAACCCAGCTACTGCATCAAGCAGTGGAACTTCTGCTACTTATCCCCACACTTGCATCATATGATTTATATAATGTATAATTCATCCATATACCAAGATGGACAGTATCCTGAAAGTTAGCTGTCATCACCTTGGTATCCCGATAATGTGCAATAACCCATAGCTGAAACCTGCATAAACTAAAGAACTGCTAATGATTCCCTGCTGGTTGAGAAAACCTATATTTTTTTGTCTGTGACCTTTCTGATACCTGCTCCATTTTTTTTTCTGTTTTAAGAAATCTACTTGGCCTGGTGTTTTTGTTCTACATGACAGGTGGACACCAATTTTCTAGACTGCTCATTTCACGTTTTTTTTTTTTTTTTCATTAGTCAAATGGTCTCTTGAATGATACTTACTCAGTGAAATTCTGGGCCTCTGACTTTGTCTGAAAAGATTTTTGTAGCCTGCATAAACTAAAGCACTGCTGGTGATTCCCTACTGTGTTTCCCATCCACCCTCTCATTTGTTGATTTGCTTTTTAAACATGATGACTTTTAAGCTGCCCACCCCTACTGTAAATTGAGCTTAATAAGCTCCTTTCTTTCTATATTGCTGTTGATATCCTGAATTATTTATTTTCCATTGCTGTCTACAGTGCTGTTGATATCCTGAATTATTTATTTGCCTTTCCTTGTGCTCATATTGAAAAAGTGCATTGTTTCATCTACTTGATTTAGCTAGCTTTTGGATATAGTGTATTTTTACACTCTAGCAAACAATTGTTTTTACACAAAAGAGGTTAGTTGATCCCCATCTCATGCATGGGGAAGTAGCCTGGTCTGTTGAGATTTCTGAATGTAGTTTTATTGGCTAGAGGGCTTACTTTGTTTTTAGTGCCTTTGTAAATTCCATACAATTGAGTGTTTTTTGGCTCATTTATTCAAAGCAAAGTACTTTTATTGAATAACCACACTTTTATAAGCTGTTTAACGTACACTGCTATATCTATAACTTTAATAAGTTTGTTTGTGGTAGCATTTCGTACTGTTTAAATTTGTTTGTTTGTTGTAGCATTTCACTCCAGACACTCCTTTACTGTGCTTTTGCATTTGGGAGGACTGGGATTGTTCATCTGGTGGCAGTAGGTGTTTACCTGGTCTATCTGAGCTGAGAAACACACAGAAGGGCTCTAAGTATTTTTTTTACTTTGCTGCACTTGATTTGCACTGTTCTGATACCTAGATAGCATAGACTACAATCAGACTTACTGATTCTTGCCTGTTATTGATATACCTGAGCACTAAACCAACCATCTTACATTAAACAGGGCGCCCCTCCATCCTTGTGCCAAAAGAATATGGCTCCAGTCTTGTCTGAGCTAGGGATTGCTATATGAAGGTTCATTGTGTGCTATCCTATTGGTAGATTGGCTTAAACATATCTTAATTTCACCTGTATTTAAGCCTTGCATTTAAGTGCTGCAGCACACTATACAACAGGGGTTAGGGGTGCCCGGTATAGATGTCAGCACCTTGAAGCTCAATTTTTCCCCCGTCATCTGTCAGTGGAACACTCCCAAACTTCCCTACTGCACTATGGGTGCACTGAGCAGTGTTGCCACACTTATCATCCATAGCCTTCAATGGAACAAGCACATTTGTTACTCCTAGCAGAAAAAAACTAGTCAAACTAGCTAATCCCTTCCCTAATTGTACATAAGGTAAAAACCTGCTATAATGGACGGGCAGTTTGCTATCATTTCTCCAGCCAGCCTGATTAACATGGGCATCCTGAGGCAATGCAGTAACTGCCTTGTGTATACTGACAATCACTTACTCCTAAAACAAACAAATGCCCTATGTGAAAGATATGATTACACTATGAAATTGGACTCAGTTCTTTCACATAAAACAAAGTGGACATCAAACAGGTTGTCAGCAGACACACTTCACCTCTCATACAAAATGAGGTCATGACACATAAACCCACATATGAGGAGGTGCTCACTTTAACTAACAAAAGATCAGACACCTCCTAAACACAAACCACTTGCACACACTGCTATGCAAATAGAAACTACTACACATAATAGCACTTACACCAGTGGCTCAGCAAATAAGCCCCTAAGGCACAACACCTCAAACCCTCATGTCATGATTATAGGCAACTCCATAGTGAGACACACAGAAGTCCCCCACACCAGGCTGGATAAGGAGAAGGTCACAGTCAGCTGCCTGTCAGGTGACAGGATCCATCAAATCACATATGCATTCAAGTCACTCAACAACAAGTACCATTATGACTATTTCATAGTCCATGTTCATTCATTCACCCCAGAATGATGAGATGTACCTCTCTCGACTATTTGAAGAGAGACATGACTGAACTCTCAGATTATGTGTCCAAGGCAGATATGACTCTAGCCCTAAACAGCATTCTACCTTTAACTAGGATGATTCTACAATATAAACAAAAAATGATTGACTTCAACAATTGGCTTAGCTTGTGATGTCATTTCCAGGGGTCCAGTATCTATTCACCTGAGAAGACATGGTTGACAGGCCACTCTGCTTTGCCAGATATGGCCTGAACCTGTCTCCTTGAAGTTTTTGGATACTAGCAAAGGCACTTGCCTTCCCCATAGTGCCTTTTTTAGGCAATGTCAAAACAACTAAATTCCTGATGTAACAAACTCAAAGTTCTGCCACTTAATTCTAGGAATCTAAACTGCACTCTGTGGAATCACTCCTCACCTTGGAAGATGCTGACATCTATGCAGTCACTAAGACATGGTTCAAGGCCACTGAGATTACCCTGGCAATGCAAGGCTATAATGCCATCCACACATTCAGACCTCAAAATTATCGTGAAAGAACCAAAGGTGTAGGTGTATCCATATTAAATAATGCCAAGTACACATTAAGACTGGTCAAACAGTATGACTGTCTCAAACTACTCTATGTCCAATTAACTATAGGCAACATATCCTACCACACCATTGCTAGGTATAGGTCCCCCACCATGAACCAAAAAAATACTGCTTACCTGAACTAACTGGAGCCACTCGCCATACAGCCCAACACCTTAGTCATGGCAGACTTCAACTGTCCTTCCATTGACTGGGTGACATACATGGGCACAAACATGGTCACCCAGAGGTTCATGGAACAGATAGTGCACACCCACAAGTGGCACAAATATCCTAGAAATAGTACTCAACAATATGGGGGGGGGGGACTGCACTCACCTCTGTGTGATGCCCTTCCTGGTAAGGGTGGACCATAAATCAGCCTTGTTCGAAGTAATTACTGAACCTGTCACTACCACAAGAACAAACAAACAAATAAAAAACTTTTCCAAAGCAAATTACAGCTTAATAAGCATTGGTATAACAAGTTTTATACCTCCCACAATCACAGACAATGATTTGTATGCAGAGGTATGCACAAATGCTCTGTATAAATACTTCAGCAACTGTATAGACTCAGCTGTGCCTGACCGGATTAAAACCAGGTCCTCCCAAAAAAACAGGTCACCCTGGTGGACCTCATGTATAAACAGATTATATAACAAAAAGGAAGAATCTGATATCTAAGAAGAAGAGTGAACTAACTCAACAGAGGAATAATTCCCTCCACAACTTGAAAAAGAAATCAGAAATCGTGTAAAGTCCTCTAAAGCTACTTACAAAGGTAAAATAGTGTCCCTAGCCAAGGATAATAATAAGGCATTCTTTAACTACATCCAAAATCTAAAAAGGAATGCCCAGCTATGTGCCGAACTGGTTGTAGATGGTGTGACAAAGGAGGTACTGCCAGCACAGCTATCTGGAATTCTGTAAATAATTATATGTCATTTGTGAATATTAACATAATGTATATAGAAGTGTAACAAAAGGAGATACTGCCACTCCAGCTATCTGGAATTTTATAAACAATTATATGTCATTTGTGAATATCAACATGATTCATATAAGATGTGAAGATATGTAAAGGCTGCCAGCCTAGCTAGATAGAATTTTGTAGATAATTCTGTCATTTGTAAATATTAATATAAGCCACAGGCTTGTTCTCTTAAATGTGAGAAGACTGCATTGGATGTTCAACTGCAAAAATGTAACAACAGTGCACTCTGCTGTAAGAAAGCTGATAAGTCAAGTATTTTATGATTGTTTGATCTCAGGGCTCGGAGCTGCAGTGTCTGAACCAGCAGATTCTTTCTATTGTTTTGAGACCACAGTTAATTGCTAGATTTTACATATATAATCTCTTTAATTGCTGTGGTTTCCTGACCAGGTGCAAACTTACTAAGAAAGGGTTAAAGATGTGAACTGCTTAAAAGCTTCATCCTGTTGTCAAACATCTAATTCAGTCTTTTGCAATCTGTGTGATTCTAATCAGGTTAGTTAACCAGATGTTGACCGCTGCTCAACCCTCAAAACAAGTACTTATATGTAGTGGGTTTACCCAGCTATCATACAAATAAGACAAAAATGAAATGCATCTCATGATAATGACTGAGCAGCTTTATTTTTACTTGTAAATGTGTTACCTGTAGTTATTGCTGAAGTGCATAGTACATAGATTTAATCACACCCATTCACCCATCTTGAAACAAGAGCTGACAGAGTCAGACTAGCAGTCATTTCCTCTTTAGCCAATAATCTGGTCCAGCTTTCAGTTGCTACTAATGCCATGGATTGAAATTTAGTTACTTCCAGATGTTGACCTTATCATTTATATTCAGATGATAATAGATGAGGTGGCATGACAGAAATATTTACATTTGTGAAAGGTGAACCCAAACTACTGTACTGATACCTGCATGTGACATACACAAACTCTGTAATTAAAGCTTAAGAGTGTATGTTGAAGGAAGATAAATTTAGAAGGATGACTGCAAAGGGCTTCTTCACTGAAAGAGTAAAGATGAAATAGTTTGGTGATGATCAGTGAAGTGCCACAAAATAAAAGCTATTAAAATATATAGCATTAGGTCATGATTGTTGATGGCTGATATATTCTCTCAAAAGACAAATTGATAAACTTTACAATTTGTCTGCCTTCTTTTAATTTTAACATTTCTTTGCTTCTAGATAAATGCAGTGCACTTAGTCTTGTATGATAAAAGCAGCAACATGTATAAAATGTTATAAGTACTCCTTCCACTTCTTCCTGTGGCTGTTTCTTTAAAACCTGGAGCTCATGTATTACACTTCAAAGACCCTGTTCTCCTGTCTTTCATGTCTATGACAACTTCTATTCTGTGTTTATATTTAAACATCTCTTGCAGTGCATAACTGACCTGTAGTCTTAATTTTGCTAGGGCATTTTAATTTCATTAATAATACCAGCTGAAGTCATTAATGGATAATTTGTATCCTTATGTGGATTGCTTTCTTTGAAATACTGCAGTGGCTGTAGACTGTCCAGTACAGTAATAAAAGCTAAAACTTAATTCAGTCGCAGACCCTAATTTATCTGAAACTCTGCTACCTACACCTCGCTTGTGTTTGTTTTCTTCTTGCCTTCAATAAGCATTCGCTAATCTGTTACTTATTGATTTTTATATCACATTAGTATTTTTAAATTTCCATTTGTTTATAGTATTTATATTAATGCACATATATATAAATATACGCACACATTGCATGAGGATCTTTAGATATCTACACAAAATGAATGTCACATGCAATTAGTAGCAGCACCAAAAATACAAGCAAATACAGAATCCCCTGATTTTTGTTTAATGCACAACAAAAGATTGTTTCTTATGTTTTGTGGACTGAAAGCAGTAAATAAAATGCAACTGCATTTCTTATAAGATGGACTATCTGTGCCAAATAGCGCACTACAAAAATCAACACACTATGTTAAGGTTATGTGGAGGAGGTGACTTTGCTTATTAAGTTCAGAGATGCAGCCACATCTAATCTATATTATCTGCTGGAATCATATGCATTGCGGCCCTCTAACAAAGGAGAGCTAACCATAGTGCTCCAGAGCTGTGTTAACTTACATATAAAAAAGAATTCTTAGCATTTCAAAATACAAAATGCAATCAGGCAGAGAAAGAAAGAAAAGCAAAAGGAATTATCAGGGTATAAGTGTGCAATTATGATCAGTGTGCAGTCAAGGTTTCGCTCACCTTGCTTCTAATTGGAAATGTTGATCTACTTTTGCTGTACCGACTGAGCAGAATCCCAATGAGACAGGATACAATAGATCAGGACTGTATACTGAAGCAAGGAATACATATTTTCAACAGATGGACTTTGCAGCTAAAAATATAACAAATCCATTTTTTGAAAAAGTCTAGTACATTACTGCTAGGAAGGACTGATATAAAGTTCTTTGATTAAGGATTTTAGTTTTCAAAGGCTCTAGGACTTGGTACTGTGAATATTTGTACAGTACACAAAGCCATGTATTTCAGCAGGAACTGTTTCATACAGTTACCAACAAAAAGAAAAGTGCATAAAACGTTTAATCAATTGACAGCTGAGGAAGCTGAGCTGAGTCCGTGAACGCATTGTAGGGGATCAGCCATGACCACAGAGATGGGCAGAAGTTCAGCAGCATGCAAGAAAGTTCACATACGGCTAATTTGCTTTGTCAGCTCAGATGATACAGTCCCAGTAAAAGAGTTCAGAAAAAAAATTTTCTTGTAGTATGACATTACCTCTGCACAATGTTTAATGGGATATTTTAGCAAATATGATATTCTTTCATAGCAATAAAATGAGTTAGTATTCTATATGGCATTGTTTCCAGTGGAAACCGATGCTTAAATATTAGGTGTAGTATTTTGTTGTGTCATTTATACTGCTCCTTTGAATTACCAAAACCCATTTGTAGAGACTGATACGACCATCAGGTCCATACACTTTGTTCATTTCCCACCAACTGGATAGTTTACATAACTTGACAAGCAGATTAGTTTAGGCCAAACCTATCCTCAATTACAATCTCAAGGTATTAGCTTTTAGCTGTATTATGTTGTAATAATTTCACTCAGAGCTTTTGACATGCATGTTTCTTAGGAAAGCTCTTCCCGCTCATATCACCCTTTCTGTTAAACAAATAATAATGATAGGAATTTCTCACTCTCCCAGTGGCTTACCAGATCTGGGTTAGGTTTCCATGTTCTGTTTTCTTTGTGTGCTCTTTCACACATATCTTTCTTTGCTGAAAGTGTTTTTTATTTTTTTTTTTGTTTGTGTTAATTTCTTTAAACACTTTGAAGTTTCTAATAATTCTCTAATCTTATCTTTTTTGTAACAGCCCTGTTTTCATTCTCCCTGACTGACTCCTGTGACATTTTTGTTTCCATGCTGTTAAACACCTCAGCTGTATGTGTGTCCTGATGGAGAATGAATCTTCAAAACTATCCACAGTACCCCATAGAGGGATTCTACAATGTTGTCTGAATTATAACATCTTCCTTTTTCCAACCAAGATTCCTCTTAGTGGGTTTCCTCTCAATATTTCAGGAACAGATATGATATCTACTAGGAAAATATAAAATGTTTTATTGCTGCAGAAACTTTTTAAAAAGAGGGTTGCACTTTTTAAACAGGAATAAGCCTCCCCTACACTTCCCACACCCCCTGTGACTGCATGCTCAGTAACTCTGATGTTGTTCAGCCTCTAGAGTTAGCAAGCAATTGTCCAGATAGTACAGGTGCATCAGTACTTATGCTGCATGGCATTATTGTACTTAATGGGTTAGTTGTTGAATTTTTTTGTAATATTTTGTTTTCTTTTTTTTTAACTATATACATTTTTTATACTTCTGATGCAAAAAAGTTCCTTCACCTAATGTTTCAAAGTTGTTGTAGCATATTTAATTGTTGTTGAACAACATATTTTACATCCAAAACATAAGTTATGCAAATATTTAATGTACGCAAACACACACACACACACACACACACACACACACACACACACAACTGCATAGGCATAGACAGACTCAGACACACACACACACACACACACACATATATATATCTATATATATATATCTATATATATATATATATATATATATATAGATATATATATATGGGTCTACCTGACAATACCGACACATCACAACATCGACAACGAAATCACCGACACCACATAACCGACAGTTCACAAACACGAAACCTCACATGCCCGACAACGAAATCACTGACACCACATAACCGACAGTTTACAAACACGAAACCTCACATGCCCAAAACACCATAATAACGACAATCAACAAACAAAACAAATCCCCTGTCCAAAAAGAACACACACAACACAAGCACACCAAAATCCTTACAAACCCACACTAAACCTCACATACACAACTGTCTACAACCTTAACCCAAACCCTAACCCTAAGGTCCGTCACTATCGCACACTTACCTAACCCACGCCCTAACCCTAACTCACTTAACCCGCCCCTAACCCAAAGACTATCACTACCGCACACTTACCTAACCCGCGCCCTAACCCTAACTCACTTAACCCGCCCCTAACCCAAAGACTATCACTACCGCACTTACCTAACCCGCGCCCTAACCCTAACTCACTTAACCCACCCCTATCCCTACAGACCATCAATATCGCACACTTACCTTACTCGCACCCTAACGTCCATCACTACCGCATACTTACACAGCCTTTTCCCATGTCGGTGTTCTCAGCGTCGGTGTTTATATCCGTCGGTCTTCTCAGTTGTCGATCTTCTGGCATCGGTGTTCTCAGTGTCGGCGTTCTGAGCTGTCAACGTTGTCAGGCGGACCCATATATATATATATATATATATATATATATATATATATATATATAAATGAACACTACAAACACGCTCACACACACACACACACACACACACACACACACACACACACACACACACACAAGTGTCTAGCAATTAACTGGGAGTCCTTGAGATGTCTTAACTGTGATCAAATTAATGAACAAATCTCAAATCTTATGGTGCAAGGCATTGCAGCTCCCATATCTCTCAATTGCCCATGTTTCTGCAGAACATCCCTGATTTTGCTTCATATTTCAGTTTTGATACTCAAAATGTTTGACTTTTCTGTTAAATTCCTAAGACTTACAGTCTGTCAGTACCTGAAAACGTCGCCTTTTCATGCTTCTTATTGTTCAGAAAATGATGTTGATAGACAACCTCTTAATCTCTTTACTTTTTAAGTTAATTAGGGCTATATTTAACAAATGTCTGTGTCTCTCTCTCTCTCACACACACACACACACACACACACACACACACACACACACACACACACACACAGAATTGCATTGTTTTTTCTTTACTTTCCCATGCTTGCTAAATATGGCTTTTTAAGCTCCCATTAGTTAAGGGAGGTTAAAATTGCAAGTCCCTGCAACCACTGCTGCAGCTCCTTTTGTTAATTTGATTGTTTATTTTTTTATTTTACTTGCGTTTTTCGATTTAAGATCATTAAACAGTTGTGTTTAGTGAGCATTAACAAGATTGTGACCATATCAGTCAGTGTTTCAAGGCAGATTAAAGTGCTGTCGTTAAGTGGTGAACTTTTTATTTATTTATTTTTTTTAATGATTCTCCAATAATGTATCATTGTAAGTTTTGTCCATTATCTAACAGAATATTATTTCCCTATCTTCATAGGTCAGCTACCTCATAGTTGGTATTGCAACAAAATTGATGTCAATGCACATAAAATGTCGTGATGCAATGTAAAAACCCACAATAAAGGTACTATTAAATAAATTATATGTCCTCCATACTGTATAACTTGCAGCTTTCTTCCTACTTTTTCCATTGTTTAATAATTTTAGGTTCCCTATCACCTAACCAGAACTTCTGCTGCTTTAACTTCATCTGAGATTTTGTTTAATATAATCATTGCTATGTATTTATTTACACCGAGTTTAAACTACTATTTAAAGTTCATTTCTTAGACCACCTCGGGTATTAACGATTTCGCACACCTACCCACCATGACTGACGGAGATTATTTATATCATTATCTAGATCATCTATAAAATACATTGTTTTTTCATCAGGATTTTCAAATATATCATTTAAACGTTTAAAAATACCTTCATATCAACCACATTCTGTATTACCAACACAATAATGCTGCTTATAAGTACTTTAGATTGGTGAGCTACCAATTTAATAATACCTTTTGTGATCTGTCAATAACCTAATGTTTTATGACTGTTTCCAATTTGGGATCCACTGCAAGGCCACCTAAAATGTGTGTTAACATTTTTTGTGATACTGTGTCACTTGCTTTCGTAAAGTTTGCAAAGGCCAGTTCACCAATCTCTTCAAAATCTACTGGTTTGAGCTTCTCTACTAGAAGAACTGCATGTGGTATTTGCTACAACTTTCTTTCATGAAAACTCTACCATTTTGAAAAGCTGGCTGACTTAGGTGGTCAGAGTGTCTCATTTGGAAGTTATTTGTTTATTTCTTATCTAGCTGAGATAAATCTGAAATTTACCTTTAGCCTTCTTCCATGACAATAATATGAAATTAGATGCTTTCTCATTTTTTCATAAGTAAACTCTCTGTTTTCTGGGAGGTTGATAGAAAGGGTAATTAATGATATAACTATTTCTGCATTAAGATACTTAAGAATATGGTATGGATTGTTTTCAGGAGCCAATGTCTGTTCTTGTCTTAAAATCTAATTATTTGTTTTATATCCTGCCTGCTCTGCTTTCAAATTGTAAGTCAAATGTATCTACCACATAGCTAGAATAATTAAAACATGTAAAACAGAATTTAAATAATGCTGCAAAAGAAAATATGCATGTGAAAGTTAAATTAACCTATTCATTGAGGAAAACAAAGAAAAAAAAAGTTCTGACAAGCTGAATAGGTCTGAATTGCTTCCATTTCAGATTGAAATATGGATGTACCATTACAATGAACATAAAAAAGCAGGTATAGTTTAATGGTTGGTCATTTCATCAGATTCCTCAAATCACACTCACTTCCTCTTAAAAGCAAAGTATTATTTTTTCCAGGTAATGCATTTATATTTTTTATGTAGCTATATGTCACTCAATTTCCTTTTTTCTTTTTTTTTAATATCTTAAGGACATACATACTTTTTACAAAGTAGTCACTTAAAATCATAAATAGTCTTTATAGAGTACACAGCTAACAGGATTTAACAGAGGAAGAAATATATTGCAAGTCAGATTACAATTAATGATAGTGGCAAAAGAAGTGAAGTGCAATGAATTAAGTAACCAAAGGTATCATTACAATCAAGGAAGGCAGTCAACGCACAATGCTTATTAAGCAAGTGGCCTTTGTATGCAGGTACTACTCATTAAACACAAGTACTTCCTTCTGCAGGTGTTGTAGATCTGATATATTTAAATGACTGGTATGATGAAATGTATTCACTGTTCATCCTGCTATGGCTGCCGGTAGATCATAAAGACAAAGACACTTTGCACAATTAGTATAAATGTAACTCACACAAAAGGCACCTAGCATGGAAGCCTTTTTAAATTAAAAGTGAACATCTACACTAATGTAGAAAAAAGGCATATTAAATCTGAGAATGTGCATTCTGGTGTGTTATTCAAAATTTATATAGTGTGGTGGTAGAATATGCCAATTCTTAGTCTAAACTACGGGCAAGGTTAAACATTGTACTAGGCTGCTTGAGGATTCCCTGAGAATATTAGCTGCGTCTATTACCTTTGCAATAATGTACAAAATACAATGAGATGCATCCTGCAGGTATGCCAAAGATGATCATTTTTCATGAAGGTTACATTTCTTTAGATTTTTTTCACATCTCTGTTTTATTATCTAGCAATTAAAATCTGATTTTCTCAGCATAACGTCCTTGCGGAGCTATTTCTTTATATGTATGTGATAAAAGTGGCCAGGTGGTGGCAATCTGAACAATCCGAGATTATCTGAAGTTGTTCCAAGTGAATAATTTATGAATCCCTTAGAGCTCTGAGTGCTGCAGTTCTGGGTGAGGCTTTGACGGAAAGCCATACAGCAAATCTAACTGCACTCCCTATTTCATGGCTAATCAATTTCCAGCTGTTGTGTGACCAATATCTTGTGCACTGCTATCTATCATGTTCTTTCAGATTTAAAAGTGACAGTTCCCACTCTGCACTGCATTCTTAACATACATGAATGATCACTGTTTTTTTCCAGTTCATTGGAATAAAACACTGCCATAAAACTGTACTTTCTCTCAAATTAACTTTAAACTTCTTAACTAAATGTTGTTTTTTAATATTATAAATAAAAAAAATAACATTTTCCAAATGACCGTAAATGAGTATTGCTTAGCAAAATATTAAGTGTTTGAAGACAGATGAAGTGTTTTGCATTTACTATTAAAATTGAGTTCTTATTACTTTTTATTTTTCTGTATCATTTCATATTATAAGGTGTTTTATATAATGTCATAATTCCTTAACTAAAAGTCATCTGTCTTTAATAAGATTGGTACCAAGCAGATCTTTAAAAATTGTAATTTATTTTTTATTTTTGACATTTTGATGAATGATTACCGCACTTTTTATTTTCCTTTCTGCAATATCATCACATTAATGATTACATCTAAAAGGTTGACTAGAGGGTGATTACCACAGTGTGGTTGTTCTTTAAATAAACCATAGTGAATCCATAGTCACATCCCGGCTTCATGATGTTGAGACTCGCTCACTCCTTTATTGTATTGTGAATGCTACATACCTGTAGTTGGAATGCATGCATACCCCAAAAATGGTGACTGATCAAGTTTAAATTTTCTCTGTGTTTGTGCCATAAAAATGTGCTTTTTTGGGGGATGGCGTCAAAAGGAAAGTAGGTAATTTGCCCAAAATCCAATTCAGATGAATTGTAAATTTGGTAAATTGGGCAAATAAAGATTCAAGCAACATTTGGCCAAAGGATAAAATGGACTATTACAGACTTTCATTCCTTCCATAACAGTTGTTGGCCCCGGAGTTAATTATAAGGTTAGGATGCAACTTTAATCCCTTTGAATGAAACAGAAGAGGTCATAAGCAATTCACAACAGTACAAAAATTCTTAGTTTCTTTATCAGTAATGCAAAAAAATATATGCAAGCTAAAACTAAAGATATTTCAAATAATCCCTCACATTGTTTAGATGGTGCCACAGGCTGAAAGAAAATACAAGCTGTTTAAAGCTAACCACAAAGTAATTCCATAATTCTGTGGTGAGTATTGACCATACTAAGGCTTTTTATATAAGTGATTCTGCAAAGCTTTAGCAAGCTTCATAAATATTAATGGTTTGATAACAGACCACTATCAAAATGATAAGTAACATTCTAGTCAATATTCATTTTTATCTCTAAAAGCATGGCGTACGACACAAAAGAAGGATGAGTATGGTATCCATATGTAGGTCTGGAGGTTCTTGGTTGATCAGTGACTAGTCATGTGCAAGAAAAATAAAATGCTAATCCTTGAGTGCACATTAAAACTGAGAAACAGCACATAAGTTGACTGAACACCTTTTCATACAATTAAAAACAAGTAAAAGGATTATAAAAACAGCACTGGCAGAAAATGATTGTGATATCTTCAGTGTGAAATTTGCATGTTCTTCCTATCTTCCTATCTTTGTGTTGTTTTTTGCTATAGGCCATTCCAAAATCCTTCCACATACCGAATATATTATAACTTTACCTAGCAATTTTCCAAAGTTTGTGTGTGTGTGTGTGTGTGTGTGTGTGTGTGTGTGTGTGTGTGTCTGTGTGTGAGCATATATATATATATATATATATATATATATATATATATATATATATATATATATATATATATATATATATTTATTTATTTATTTATAGGGGTCCACTTTTAAATCCTGAAATACCAAAATCTCGAGTTTTGAGATACTGAACTCAAAACATCAAGATTTCGTTATCTTGAAATTTAAAAGTGGAAGATGCAGCTAATATAAAGTGTTTGCAGGGGGGCAAGCCCCCTTGCACCCCCCCACCCCCCTACTTAAATATATTAACTCCAAGATAGCGCGACAGTGAAGAGAACGGTAGTGCAATCTCAAAGTTGGTGCATTTAAGTAGGGGGGTGTGGGGGGTGCAGGGGGACTTACCCCCTGCAAACACTTTATTTTAGATAATTTTTTTTCCACTTTTAAATTTCGAGATAACAAAATCTCAATGTTTTGAATTTTGTATTTCAGGATTTAAAAGTGGACCTATGTGTGTGTGTGTATATATATATATATATATATATATATATATATATATATATATATCATCATCATCATCATCTTTCAGCTTTTCCCGTTAGGGGTCGCCACAGCGGATCATCTCTTTCCATTTCTTCCTATCCTCTGCATCTTGCTCTGTCATACCAAACGCCTGCATGTCCTCTCTCACCACGTCCATAAACCTTATCTTAGGCCTTCCTCTTTTCCTCTTACCTGGCAGCTCCATCCTTAGCATCTTTTTCCCAATATACCCATCATCCCTCCTCATCACATGTCCAAACCAACGCAATCTCATCTCTCTTGCTTCTTCTCCAAACTGTCCAACATGAGCTGACCCTCTAATATACTGATTCATAATCCTATCCATCCTAGTCATATAGATATAGATATAGATATAGATATATAGATATATATAGATAGATATAAAGATATAGATAGATATAGATATATAGCTATAGATATGTGTGTGTGTGTGTGTGTGTGTGTGTGTGTGTGTGTGTGTGTGTGTGTGTGTGTGTGTGTGTGTGTGTGTGTGTGTGTGTGTGTATAGATAGATATAGATAGATATATCTATCTATAGCTATATAGATAGATAGATATCTATATATGCACATGGATTGGTTCCTGCCAAATGTCCATTGCTTGTCAGAAAAGCATCTCACACTCCCCATGACCCTATATTGGACAAAGCTTAAGGTGAGAAATGAATGTAAGACATCATCAGTCACAAAAGTGCTATAAATTACTCTATTTCATTAAATAAATATGTTTATCTATGGCACTGGAAAAGTAAAATATTCTTTACAGTTACTGAAGGGATCATGAAAATTTACCTGTGTTGTCTACATCTGTTTATGTGTACCTGAGCAAGACATATAACTCTGCATTCTAAAATTGTGCTGTTGGAATATGAGACTATTATGATGTACAAGGGTCATTGCTGTATACCACTTGGTCACTGCCATTGAAAAGTTATTTCCATTGAAAATGTTTCGTATTTTTGCCTAGGCATTTCTGATTTCATCGTTTTCCATTTGAAATTATTAGTACTGTCATTTAAGGAATTCTGATTTAGTCAATTTTAGCTTTACCTGGCTACTAGCAAGTTTTGTCCAGATATTTCTGCTTGAATTTTTATGCACTGCCATGCATGTGTCCTCCTCTGCCCTTGTTGATTTTATTTATTTATCATTCTACACACTGCAGCCTACTAAGTACTTTAAGTTTCATTTTTTTATTTTATTAGTTCTTTTGTTGACCAGGTTAGTCCCACTAGGCTAGTAGTCTGCTTTCAGGAGAGACATGAGTTGTATTTTGTAAGTCTAGATCCATTCAGATAATAGATCCAATCTAGAATTTTTTACCAGGTCATAGCTAGTTGCAAGGCAAGCCTTATGCCAGTTAAGCTGATTGGGTGCAGTAAGGCCCCATGACTATGGGGGGCCCAACAATTGTCAATGCAGGTATGCGGATGTTCCCAGGATGAGAGGGTTACCCAGACCAACTGCAAGTCCCATTAGATGCTTTTTTGACAGGTTGCAACATAGTGGGTAGTAGAGCAAGGCATTACCTCCTATTAATGCTTCCTATGTAAGCATCAGTCTCACAGGCAGAGAAAAACTGTATATCCCTAATTCCCTTGATCACATGATTAAGCTTTCCTTCACATGAGTTAGATTGCTCATCCTTAGTGAGTTGACAGACTGTGTGTGTGCTGATGGTGGAAGCAGTGGAATCTATAGTGTGCAATTTACTGAAACAATGAAAGACAGAACTTGCTGTGTTATTTATTAATTTATTTATTTTCCTTTTCAGAGGGACATAGTGTAAGTTTTTTTTTTTTATGCAAGCAAACCAGATTTATAGTCCCGCTTTTTAGTTCTTTACTGGGGTAGAATTAACTACTGTATTGTTATGGATTTTAAATAAATAGGTTGTTATAAAACACAAATGTTTGGCTACCCTTTGTGATACTTTCTGATTGTTTAATAATCACATAAGTGATCCAACAAGTAATTAATGTTAGAGGCTTTATATTATGTTTGCATTAATCATTTAAGATTTCTCAAGAAGATGGAAACCAGTACAACATCTATTAAAATGTAACAGTGACAGCAAAAGAATATGAGTCCATTCGACTGAAAATATTAATTTTTACAAATGGGGTGATTAGTTAATAGACTGCTTAGCTGACGTTTCAGTGATTGAAATTGCATAAATTGAACTATTATTATTAAAGAGGAACTATATGGATGTGACACTATATGGGGGGTATCATATACTCCTACTGCTGCTAAAAAGTTGAAGCACTGAATTATACTTCATGTATGTTGTTGTTGTTGGGTCTTTCGGCTATTCCCGGTTAGGGGTCGCCACAGTGGAACTCCGGTCCGCTAATGATTGGCAGTAGATTTTTATGTGCCAAGTTGCCAGCCCTGACACACAACCTTCAATGAAGGTACGTCCATTCATGCATGTCTCCACACAGAAGATGCTCTAGCTGAGAATCAAACAGGACAACGTCTTACTGTGAGGCGACAATGCTACCGCTCCATGTATAAAAGTGCTAAATGAGGACTTGCCTTTAACTCATAGGTAAGTACTAGGCTAGCTGCCCTTGTGGGCCATTTTAAGCCTAGCCAATTTTCCTCTCAGATGTGACAATTAAACCCTGTGCGTTATGCCTGTGAGGTAGACAGCTTAACCATTACCCATTCCACAACCCCACTACAACCAAATGAAGTCTCCAGTTTTTCTGTAGTTACATCCTAATGAAACCTCTAGGCAACAAATATTGCCTGTTCATAGTTGCAGTGATAATTCCAAAACTACGGTATAAACAAGGTATTAAAATATTTCGTATTAAAGATTACAGAATTACAGATACAACTATATTACTATTTAACCTCTGGCAAGTGCAAATAGGAATATATTGAATATTATCTGTATGTTATTTGTATTGCAATAATTTTCAAATTTCTCTAAGTATCTAAATAATCACGTGACACAGACCAAACTGCTTAGCCTAATATGAAAGTTCACAGCTGTATGAAGAAAATACTGCTGGCAGTATGTGTGCTGCTTGAATTGCTACAGAGATATTGTAAGCTATTTATACAAAAGTACATAATTCATATTTACTGTGGTTATTGTGGCATATAAAATCTAATTTAAAAACTAAAATTGAATTGTTGCAAGCATTGTAAAGGTTACTTTTTGTTGAACTGTGTGCCAGTTACAGTTTTCTAGTAAAACTTATAGTTTTAGAGATATGAATATTTCTTTGAACTATGAAGCAGTAACTTCATTTTTAAAAGGCTGTGGCCACACCCGCATGAAATTAAGAGGAGAAACTCAGAAGACCTCTAATGGAGGGAATGAGTTGTTAATGCTTAATGTTTTTGAATGGGTTGTAATAGGCAGGAGAACCACAGATGTCACTGACTTCACATTGAGCTGAGATAGTTCATTGGTAATGTGCTATTTAATAATTTTTCTGATTTTTGTAAACCAGTCAGATGCATTAGACAAAATAGCAGTCATCACTACAGCAGTATTAGTTATATTAAATGGAGGTACTCGACTTGTATGTTTCAAGATGCAAACGGCCATGCTGGTAAATAAATAAACTAGGAATATTTTAATGTAGTAAATTAAGTGCACACTTAACACCTCATGTTTTCTGTTAAATAGGATTTACAGCCAGACTAGGTATGTCAGGCTGTACAATAAATGCAAGTATGTGTGCGCATAAGTGTGTGTCTGTACATAAATCTGTATACATGCATGAGAAATATTTTTTTGTTTATCAGGTTATGGCTCTGTGCCAGACAGACTGATTTCAGCAACAGCCAGAAAGCATAAATGTGGGCATTTTATAAAGAAGTATACCATCTTAAACTAGCAATACTTAAACTTTACAGTCAAAGAAAATAATTACATTTAAGAACTGTACACATAATTCAGTAAAATAGAAAAAATATAAAACAGTTATAATACATCGCATGCAGCCTACTGTGTGCATATTTATAGTAGATATGTGTGTGTGTGTGTGTGCTAGAATTATTATGCCCCCTCTTAGGTTCCTAGAGTCATAGGTAGGTACTAGGCTATCTGCCCAAGGGTCTATGTAAGCCTAGCCAGCAAGGTTCCCTGGCTTTTGCCACTCAAGAAAGTTATTTTCCTGTACCCCTGTTGAGCAGAGCCACAGAAGTGATCCCCGGGGTGAATTTCCTATTTCCCATCCACTCATCAAGATTTTTCTTGAAGAGTGCTAATGAGGAACTCTGCTTGACATAGATAGTCAGCTTTTTCCAGAGTATGGGAAGTCTCTGGGACAGGAATCTATCCCTGCAACATGTTCTGTTTATTGTGGAGATGAGGTTTAGCTCCCTAGAGCATGCATCTTGGATGGAATTGGCATTTCTTAAGGTGTAGCATGTCCAACAGCTCTGGGTTTGACATAGCTTTGTATGTTAGGCAGAGATCACCTAGGAGTAGATGATATGCTACAGAGTAAAGCTGGAGTTCAGTCTGTCAGTCGGACGGTCAGCATAGGGCATCTGTTTGAGTCCCATAATCCTCTTTGTGAGGTACTTCTTAGGCCTTTCCAGCTGTTGCAGATGTCTTGTGAGGTACTCAATAATGGGTGTAATGTGACCCGAGTGGAGGGGAACAATGACCTGTTTTTTTCTGGATGAGAAACCTTTCATTATGAGGTGTGCCATGTAGAAGGATTTCCTGACTAGTGTAGCGATGTAATTATCAAAGAGAGACCACTCTCCACCTGAGTTCCAAGGTCTTTTATTATGCCTTTGGCATTAAGTGGCCTGCCACCTATGTGGTAGTTCATGGGTAGAGAGTTTTTTTCCAAAGGGGAGGACAATGCCCTTTTTGGTGTTGAGCTTGAGGCCATGGCTCTGACATCAGACATCTGCCTCAGTGAGGCCCTTCTATAGGATGTCCACGTCATTTGAGGATTCGACTATGGCACATAATTTGCAGTTATCTGCAAACTTCATCAGCCAGAGGCCCTCTGTGTTAGTCCGTACTTCAGAGAAGTAGATACCAAACAGGAGAGGGCCCAGGACTGAACCCTGTGGCACTCCACTTGTCACTGGTTTGAAGTCAGATTTGGAGTCTGCAACTTTTACAGTGTGGGTTCTGACAGTGAGCCTGTAGGCGACCCATCTTGTGAAGTAAGGATTTATACCCAATTTAGTGAATTTATCTATAATTCCAGAATGGTGGATGGTGTTGAAAGCCATGGCAAGGTCAACATAGGCTGTGTGAACTGCCTTAATCTCGTCTACAGCTTTGGTGACTGTTTCAAAGAAGTCGATCAGGTTCAGGAGGCATGATCTGCCTTTCACAAACCCAAACTGGGTGGAGTCCAGAGTTTGGAGGTTACCAATGTCTTTGTTTATGAGTTCCATGATGATACATTCCATGGTCTTGCAGACCAGGCTCGTCAGGCTAATAGGGAGATAGTTCCCAGGGTCCGTGGTGGCTCCCCCTTTGTGGAGTGGTATAACTATTGCTGTGCACCATTCAGTGGGTGCAAAGCCTGATGTGAGGCTATGATTGAACATGGTGCTTTGGTGGGGGAGCCAGTTTGTTCTGAAGTTGTGTAGAATGCAGCCTGGGATGTTGTCCAGTCCCTATGGATGCTGTGTTTTTGGCTTTGGAGAGTGCAGTCTTTACTTATGCAGTTGTGATTGCAGAGGCTCTGCATTCTTCCAGTATAGTTATGGGCCCTAAAGGGAGTGAGAGGGGGGTAAAGTTATCACTGAACCTATCAGCCAGGATGTTGGCAATATCATTTGGTTCTGTGATTTTCATGCCATCGTGCTGTAACTCAGAGCAGATCTGGGTGTTGCCATTAAGATTCTTGACATAGCTATAGAATGCTTTGTGGTTGGCCTTGGAATCAGTGGCAATCTTGTTTTCGTACCTAGCTTTGGAGGATTTTATGAGTGATCTTAGCTTTTTACTGAGGCTAACAAGGGAGCTCCTCCACTCATGGGATTTTATTCTCTTTTGCAACAGTTTCTTCCTTCTGTTGTAGAGTTTGTTTATAGCAGAGGACCACCGGATTGGCTTTCTTTTTTTTGAGGATAGCGTCTTGCTTCTGTTGGTGATAGCATGATCCATGCACTTGTGTAAGTGCTTATAGAGAGCATTTGTGTAAGATTCAGCAGTCATAACTGAATTGTCCAGCTGCATGGGTGTCATGAAGTTTGCCACTTCTGTCTTAGGAAGCATGAAGTTGCTTTGGAGAAATTTTTTACATTGGTTTCCTTGTTGGGGGGTGGGGTGGGATGTGGATATCTATGGTGATTAGTTTATGATCGGATTTGACAAACAAGGAGTTGATGTCAGATGTGGAACTCCAGTCACTCATGTTGGTAATGATTAGATTTAGGATATTGTTGCCCCTGGTTGGGGTGTGGATAAGTTGATCCAGGGCATTGGAATTTATGAATTCTAGAAAGCATTGAGAGAAGGAGTTGGTACATGAGTAGTTTTCCCAGTTAATGGTGGGGTAGCTAAAATCTCCCATTATTATGGTGCTTGGTTGAACCCTAATATTTTCCAGTATATCAAGAAAAGAGGAATGGGAGTCCTGGGGCATGGTAGGGGATCTGTAGCATGCTACAATTTGGATTGCAGTTTTGCCCAGAGTTAGTTGCACTTGGATATTTTCGGATGCATTATGTTGGGCATCTAGCCTGGAGGTGTGGATATCCTTAATGAATATAGACACACCTCCGCCTTTGGTGTTCTGGTCCAGGTTAGATGGCCGAAAGGTATGGCATTAGTTATAGCCTGGTAATGCAGGGATGCTCTCTGGAGCTTTGAACCAGGTTTCAGTCACTGCACAGATATCGATGTTCTCCATTTTAAGGAGTACCTCGAGTGAGTGCATTTTGAGGTTTAGACTTCTAGTGTTGAGTAGCATTGCCCTCAGTTTTTGCTTGCCTGTACCTGTTACAGTGGTGGGTTTGTCTTTAAACCTTGCCAAAAAAAGGCACTATACGGGCGGCAAGAGCCTTAACCAGTAACCGGAATCCCAGGGACAACAGGTGCAGGCCATCTCTGACAAAGCATAGCGGCCTGTTGACCATGTCATCCCAGGCAGACAGATACTGGATCCCCTTAGAATGGCGCCAGAAGCTTTTTATGTGTAGAACTTAAAGACTGTACAAGTTTTGTTATATTTTGCCATGCTTTTAGTATATTACTCTAAAGTAAATAAGACATATGTTACTGTACTGTATTATAATTGTGCTTTGCAAGAATTATGGTTGCAAAGATCATTTTACCTGGTTGAGAAACAGTAATTACACAAATCCAATCTTGAACAAAAGTA